>NW_023270121.1:2862140-3092575 GCF_011800145.1 Mirounga leonina | reverse complement strand
TTCTTGTTGGATTGTCCCCTTTATGATTATGTAATACCCTTCTTTGTCTCTTTTTACAGTCTTAGTTTTAAAGTCTAGTTTGTCCAATATAAGTATTGCTACTCTGGCTTTCTTTTGACATCCACTTGCATGATAAATGCTTCTCCACTCCCTCACTTTCAATGTCCACATATCTTTAGGTCTAAACTCACTCTCATGTAGATAGCATATAGATGGGTCTTCTTTTCTTAACCCATTCTGACACCCTCTGTATTTTTATTGGAGCATTTAGTCCATTTACATTCAACGTAACTATAGAAAGATATGTATTGAAAGATTGCCATTTTATTACTTGTTTTGTTGTTGTTTCTGGGGATTTTCTCTGATCTTTTCTTGTCTTTGTCACTTTTGATCTCTCCTTTGCACTCAAAGAGTCCCCTTTAATATTTCTTGTAGTGCTGGTTTAGTGGTCATGAGCTCCTTTAGTTTTTGTTTGTCTAGGAAACTCTGTATCTCTCCTTCTATCTTGAATGATAGCCTTGCTGGATAGAGTATTCTTGGCTGCAGATTTTTCCCATTCAGCACATTGGATATATCATGCCACTCCCTCTGGCTTGCCATGTTTCTGTTGTGAAATCTCAAGCTAACCTTATGGGTTTTCCCTTGAAAGTTAAGGACTTTTTTGTCTTGCTGCTTCTAAGATTTTTTCTTTAGCACTATATTTTGCAAATTTAATTACAATATTTCTTGGTGTTGGTCTGCTTTTGTTGATTTTGATAGTAGTTTTCTGTGCCTCCTGGATTTGGATGTCTGTTTCTTTCCTCCAGATTAGGGAAGTTTTCTGCTATTATTTCTTGAAATAAATTTTCTTACACCCTTTTCTCTCTCTTCTTTTGGGACTCCTATAATGCAAATGTTATTACATTTGATGAAATCACAGAGTTCCCTAAGTCTATTCTTGTATTCCATAATTCATCTTTGTCTCTTTTGTTCAGCTTCATTATACTCCGTTATTTTGTCTTCTGTATCACTAATTCATTCCTCTCCTTCTTCCAGTCTGCTGCTAACTGCATCAAGCCTGTTTCCAATCTCATTTATTGCATTCTTCATCTCTGATTGATTCTTTTTTAACTCTTTTACCTCTGTGGTAAAGATCTCACTGATGTCTGCTTTTCTTTTCTCTAGCCCAGTGAGTATCCTTATGATTGTTGCTTTAAATTCTCTATCAGGCATGTTACTTATATCTGTTTCAATTTGATCTCTGGCCATGTTATGTTGTTCTTTCATTTGGTATAAATTCCTCTTTGTTAGCATTTTATCTAAGCCTCTGCCTTCTTCTGTGAGTTAGAAAATCCATTTATGTCTACTGCTCTTGAAAGTAATGGTCTTATGATGAAGAGGTCATGTAGTGCCCAGGGCCTAGTGCTTCAGGGAGTGCCTCCACTGTGTGCTACAATGGTCTGCTGTTGTGCTTTGGCTGCTCTATCATTTAAGCCAGTTGTCTGCAGAGTATCTCCTCTGCAGTGTCTGGTATGTGGCCTGAATGTGGCAAGTTTCAACTAGGTATGCTCTGGTCTGCTTCTGAAATTAGACCTGACACCAACTCCACTAGAACTGAGGCCCTGCAGAACTCTCTGCTCATGAGATGCCGCACGGGCAAGGGTCCATTCTGGTCTTCAGTATGGGGGTGGGGAGTACGACACTGGGACTAAGGCAAACTTGACTGAGAAGGGCAGTCCTACCAGAAAACAGGGAGGTGAGGCTTGGTGTAAGCAAGTTAGGCAGCCAGTTTCAGTGCTGAACTGCTTCCTTCAGGTAGCTCTATGTTTATGCTGAGGGGTAGGGGAGGAAAATGGCACCAGCCAGCTCTTTTGTTCCTAGAGTGGCATCTCTGTGAATGCTTCCTCCTAGGGATGTGTTTGGAAAAAAGTGAATAATCCCCCTGTGTACCCCAGGCATTCTTCAGATCACTGTTTCTATGCTATCTGCCCCCCAGTTGTTTTCCTGCCTTTTCTCCAGGAGCAGGGCAGCGCCCTGCAAGCTCTATCCCAGCCAAACCCATTGACCTTTAAAACTTCAGGCTAAGCCCTACTGGTTGCAAAAACTCATGAAATTTAGTCCCTCTCATTTTCTAAGCAAATGGCTTTGGGAAGCATTGTCCTTGTGGGTTCCCCTGTGTGCTCCTCTCTCTCTTACCTGTTAGAATGGCCATCATCAAAAAGGCAAGAGATAAAAAATGATGGCATTTATGTGGAGAAAAGTGAACCTTTGTGCACTGTTGGAGGGATTGTAAATTGGTACAACCACTATAGAAAACAGTATGGAGGAGCCTAAAAATATTAAAAGTGGAACTACCCTATGATCTAGCAATTCCACTTCTGGATATATACCCAAAGTAAACAAAAACACTAACTTAAAACATATATCTGCACCTCCACATTTATTGCAGCATTATTTATAATAGCCAAGACATGGAAATTACTTAAGTGTCCACTGATGGATAAATGGATAAAGAAGTTGTGGCATATATCTACAATGGAATATTATTCAGTCATAAAAAATGAGAAAATCCTACCATTTGCAAAAACATAGATGGAACTTGAAGGCAATATGCTAAGTAAAATTAGTCAAAAAAAGACAGATACTATACAATCTCACTTACATGTGGAATAAAATAAAAATAAAAATAAAAAAGAACCCCACCAAACTCATAGAAAAAGAGATCAGACATGTGTCTATCAGAGGTAGAGGGTGGGGGGAGGGAGAACTGAAGAAACGTGGTCAAAAGGTACAAACACAATATAAGACAAACAAGTCCTAGGAATGTCATGTACAACATGATGACTATAGCTAATGCTGCTGTAGGATATATAGGCAAGTTGTTAAGAGTGTAAATCATGAGCATTCTCATCATAGGAAGTATTTTTCCCTTTTTTCTTTTTTTTTCCTTTTTTTGTATCTATATGAGAATATCAATGTTAGTTGAATCTATGTAGTAATCATTTCACACTATGTGTAAATCAAACCATCATGCTATATGCCTTAAACTTGTACAGTGATATATGTCAATTATTTCTCAATAAAGCTGGAATAAAAAGCAAATGACAAGCAGATTATACCATTTTATGGAATTACAAAGGAATTAGGATAGTGAAAGCAATTTTAAATAAGAATAACAAAATTAGAAGATTTAATCTTTTTTATTTCAAAGCTTGCTATAAAGCTGTGGTAGCCAAGACAGTGCAGTATTGGTGAAAAGATAGACAAGTAGATCAAAGTAACAGAACACAGAGTCAAGGAAGAATCCCACACATATATGGCTAATTAATTTTTAACAGAATGCCAAGGTCATTCAAAGAGTAAAAGATACTCTTTTAAACAAATTACATTGGAACAATTAGATACCTATATACAAAAATTATTCTTGATCCTTACCTCACACCATATAAAAATTTACTTGATATACCCATATGTAAAACCTAAAACTATACCTAAAATTGCTAGAAGAAACTATAGGATAAAATATTTGAGACTGAATTAGGCCAAGATTTCTTGAAAAAAATACAAAAAGCACAAACCATAAAAGAAAAAAATGATAAACTACTTTGTTAAAAATATCTACTTTTTTTTTGTTTTATTTTATTATGTTATGATAATCACTATACATTATATCATTAGTTTTTGATGTAGTGTTCCATGATTCATTGTTTGCATATAACACCCAGTGCTCCATGCAGTATGTGCCCTCTTTAATACCCATCACCAGGCTAACCCATCCCCCACCCCCTCCCCTCTAGAACCCTCGGTTTGTTTCTCAGAGTCCATAGTCTCTCATGGTTCGTCTCCCCCTCCGGTTCCCCCCCCCCTTCGTTTTTCCCTTCCTACTATCTTTTTTTTTTTTTTAACATATAATGTATTATTTGTTTCAGAGGTACAGGTCTGTGATTCAATAGTGTTACACAATTCACAGCGCTCACCATAGCACATACCCTCCCCAATGTCTATCACCCAGCTATCCTATCCCTCCCACCCCCCACCACTCCAGCAACCCTCAGTTTGTTTCCTGAGATTAAGAATTCCTCATATCAGTGAGATCATATGATACATGTCTTTCTCTGATTGACTTATTTCGCTTAGCATAATACCCTCTAGTTCCATCCACATCATTGCAAATGGCAAGATTTCATTTTTTTTGATGGCTGCATAATATTCCATTGAACATCTACTTTTTAATAGCCAGTGTTAAGAAAATAAAAAGGTAAGCTATAGACTGAAAGAAAATATTTGCAAAACATATATCTGGAAAAGGGCTGGTATGGAAAATTTATAAATAACTCTTACAATTGAAAATAAGAAAAGATAATCTGATAAGAAAATGGACAAAGTATTTGAATAAACATGTCCCCAAGGAATATATGAAAATTGTAAAAGAAGTGCATGAAAAGATGCTCAACATTATTAGTTATTAGACAAGTACTAATTAAAATCACTGTGACATAACACTACACACCCACTAGAAAGGCTAAAATATAAGACTGACAATACCAAGTGTGGATTAGGGTGTGGCACAACTGGAACTCTTAAATAACCTGTGTTGATGTAAAATAGTACAACTTTCAGAAATAATTTGATAGTTTATTAGAATGTTAATTAGGGGTGCCTGGGTGGCTCAGTCAGTTAAGTGTCTGACTCTTGGTTTTGGCTTGGGTGGGGAGATTGAGCCCAGCATTGGACTCTGTGCTTAGCACAGAGTCTGCTTGAGATGCTCTCCCTCTCCTTCGGCCCCTCCCCCACTCTCTCTAAAATAAGTAAATAAAATCTTTTAAAAAACTAAAAAGAATGTTAATCATATTTTTAACTTTTGATCTAGCTATTCCACTCCCAATTAATAATCAAGAGAAATGAAAACATGTGCATACACCAAAAATTATACATGAATATTTATAGCAGCATTAGTTATAGCAGCCAAAAAGCAGAAACAATTCAAATGTCCATCAACTGGTGAGTAGATAAAAGTATGTTATATTTTCTCAGTGGAATACTACTCAGCAAAAAGAGGAATAAATTACTGATAATGTAACAATATAAATTAAAGAAACCAAGCCCAAAGGACTGTATTATATACTGTATAATTATATTTATATGTAATTCTTAATAAAGCAAATTTATAGTGACAGAAAGCAGTGCCCCATGCTGAAGATTTGGGATTTCCTGCAAAACAATATGAAAAATTTTTTGGATTGATAAAAATTTCTACATTTTGATCATGGTGTTAATAATATGACTGTACCTATTTGTCAAAAGTCATCAAATTGTATACTTAAAATTTGTGAATTTTACTACTCTAAATTATACCTTAACAAAGCTGATTAATCGAAATTGATGCAATTCAACTTACCTTATTCTTTGTATATTCTAGCCACACAGTAAAGGGCACCATCTTTTAGGGAGTCATGATATTTTAAGGACATATTTAGAAAAAGATGAGCTAGATCATTTCAGAGTCTCAGAGATTCTAATAGGGGCTTGATGTACTGGATTGTATTCTCTAGTTTGTTTTCCTTCACTGTGTACTTCAGGATCAACATCATACCCAAAATATCAGAGGTAAATTCAATCAACTGGCCACTACTTCCTAGTTGCTTGAGACTTAAACTAGGTATCTTCTTATGTCAAATTTATAAACAAAAAAGAAAGAAAAGAAAAGAAAGGGAAAAAAGAAATTCAACTTAAAATTATATACACACTGATTTGATATTTCCAATAACATTTAAAGTTACCTTCATTGTACAGATCTTAAGACAATGTTCATATTTTTTAAAGTAATCTCTACAGCCAATGTGGGACTTGAACTCATGACCCCTGAGATGAACAGCCACATGCTCTACTGACTGAAGCAGCCAGGTGACCCAGCAGCATTCATATTAGGACTGGTTACATTAGTTATTTCAGAAGGAAATTTCAGGCTTTGTGGTCTTTAGCTTTCTTTTATAACTTATTCTGGAGGACTGATGGTGTTCTACTCCTTGGATAGCAATACAGGGACTCATAGCATATATTTTGGAGCATGTTAGGAGACTTTCCTTGTAGTAAGCAAACTGAGAGAGCTGGTTTTCCAGGAATATAGAAGCCCTAAAAAAACCCCACATTCATAGAACTGTTTTCAGTTTCCTGAAGCCAACTCTGCATGGCATATGAAGAGAATACATTGGCATTTGAAGGACAAATTGACCTTCTGAATCCTGTCACTTGACCATATGAAAGATGGTAATGCAGAGTAGAAAAATTATGAACTTGGAGGAATTTGACCATTTATTAACTGGGCACCAATACTTGAATCACCTACACTTTCTAAGTTTCAGTCACCTTGTCTACAAAATGGAGATAATATATATCTTGCAATGTTATTGTAATTATTAAAATTAGAACATATATACATTTTATAGATACATATATATATATATATATATATAAAATGCCTACCACATATATAGCAAATAACCAAAAGATGGTACCTATCATTACAATTATGACCAGTATACTTGAGAATGTCATTTGCAGAATTCTGCAGAGATAAAGGACTCACTCTCCTCTATTTTCAAACACAAAATTCATATTGTTAATAAAAGCTAAATTAGGACTCAAAAGTCTAATCAAAACTTCAATTCTTTACTTATTTTCTATTTCCAATCTTTAGGCCTTTCTACTCTGAAGTTCAAAATTAAATGACATAAAGTGGTTCTGGTGCATATAGGTTGGTCATCATCTCAAAAACAAATCTATAGCCATGAGATGTGGAATTCGTTTTTGCAAGATGAAATAAAAATTCAAACAAAACTGCATTTTTCTCTGAGCTGAATCCTTGGAAATTAATCTGCTCAAGTCATCCCTAGCACTTATCTATTGTTTCTTATAAATGTCTGCCAACAAATTCCCATTCAAAAGTAAAAGTGGAAGACTACAGAGCTCTAGAAAACAAAAATAAGTTGAATGTGGGAACAACAACAACAAAAACTCTCCCTTATTTGAAAAAATTTCCCATTATGACTCAGGGATGAAGGGACGGGCAAGGCAGAGTGACAAGGAGTGGATGTAGTCATCAGTAAGATTTTGAAAATATAACTTTTCCTGAAAATATAATCTCCCAAATCTGCTGCTATACTCTCAGAAGCAGATAATAAAACAGAATGCAAGCAGACTCTTATCTTACTACTGAATCTATATGTAAAGCAGCTATTCAATGCACTGGGAAAAATGCATTCTACATCATTGTTGCTGACTCATTCTGTAATTTCTCTCACTGGGTGATCACAATAAGCCCGGAGGTACAGTTCACTCTTCCAAAAGAACTATTAGAGTCACTCCTAAATGCCTGCCTCAGAGCTACCATTTTTAAAAACTCTAGATTTTCCTTCATCCTCCAAGCAGCTGCAACCCATACATTTTACAGTTTGGAGAAAGTAGGAGGAAAAAGAGAAAGACTAATAATTCAATGAAGTCTCAAAGGAAGCTAAGTCAGTGGTCTCAGCTGGGATCTGGAGTGGTGGATTAAGTTTTCATTTCCCTTGAGAAGCTTAACATCCATTTATGAGGGATTCATGATGTAGTCAGCACTGACTGGGCAGGGCCCAATCTGTGTATTCCATAGAGGGTTGTAGCAGACCAGATAGATGACAGAGGCATGGCTTTGTCACAGGTTGAAATGAAAAAGTAATAGCAGGGGCAAGGTTGAGCATCCCACCATCCTTATTCTGACTCATTCTCTGAAAGGTGGGGTTTTTTGTTCGTTTGTTTGTTTAAACTCAATTTAGTTAACATATAGTGTATTATTAGTTTCAGGGGTAGAATTTAGTAATTCATCAGTTGCATATAACACCCAGTGCTCCTCTGGTTTTGACCAATGCTGCAGACTGTCAACAGAGAAGTCTGCTCTTTGCTCCTATCTCTGTCAGACTCACCCCAGAGATACAGTGCAGAGGCTGAAGAAGAAAAGAGAAAGTTAAAGTAGTTTAAAAAAAACTTGCTGACTTCACTAATATAGAAAGCAGAGATGTGCATAGCTAGCTACCTTCCAGGCTGGGATGCTACCAACTCAAAATTTGTCACAAAGTGACCTGGAGGAAAAGGCAAGATAGAAGAGCTGAGAGCTCTTCTGAGAGCCCCCTCCTCCCATAAGCAGGCACTGATTACTAAGGATATTTCCATGAGCAGTGCAGGATTTTTTTTCCTTTGTACATGACCTTTAAAACTACCTGATAAGCTATTTGCACTGCCTACCTAAGAAGTTTCAACAGAGAGAAGATGAACATTAACCTTAATGGCTAAATTACTGAGTCTCATTCTAAAGGCCTTTCCCCTTGAGAGAAGCCTATGCAGCAGCCAAACACTCACTCCTTTAAAAGTTAACACTGGGGCGCCTGGGTGGCTCAGTTGGTTAAGCGACTGCCTTCGGCTCAGGTCATGATCCTGGAGTCCCTGGATCGAGTCCCGCATCGGGCTCCCTGCTCCGCGGGGAGCCTGCTTCTCCCTCGGACCCTCCCCCCTCTCATGTGCTCTCTCTCTCTCTCATTCTCTCTGTCTCAAATAAATAAATAAAATCTTTAAAAATAAATAAATAAATAAAAGTTAACACTGGGGAGGGTATGTGCTCTGGTAAGCGCTGTGAATTGTGCAAGACTGTTGAATCTCAGATCTGTACCTCTGAAACAAATAATGCAATATATGTTAAGAAAAAAGAAGAAGAAGAAGAAGAAGAAGGTAGCGGGAGGGGAAGAATGAAGCGGGGGAAATCGGAGGGGTAGACGAACCATGAGAGACGATGGACTCTGAAAAGCAAACAGGGTTCTAGAGGGGAGGGGGGTGGGAGGATGGGTTAGCCTGGTGGTGGGTATTGAGGAGGGCACATTCTGCGTGGAGCACTGGGTGTTGTGCACAAACAATGAATCATGGAACACTTCATCTAAAACTAATGTTGTAATGTATGGGGATTAACATAAGAATAAAAAAAAAAGTTAACAGAAAGACTCCATTGAGATCAACACTGCAGTTTTCCGAACTTGGACACTTTAAAAGTCAACATATTACCTTTAGAGATGGCCATCTTTTTCCAAAAATAAATAATCTGCTCAAGTAATTTTATTATATAGATTTTATTAAAGCTTTCTGAAAAGAGCCTGGATTTTCAAATGTTAGATTAGAACCTGAAAAAAAGTTTTCAAGGTAATGTTGAAAAGACTGATATACATATACTTTCCTAGTCCAGAAAAATCACACACACACAAAAACAAGCTGGTATGAATAAAGGAAGCCATCTTAATGTTTCCAGCATTTGTTCATTTATGGAGTTCCTACTCCTTGACAGGCACTATATTAGATCCTGTGATGGTGAACAAATCAGAAGCATTTACCCTCCATCACTGAACTCACAGTCTAGTGGAAGATGCAGGTCTTAATCAAATCAAATTATACAAATACAGAAAAAAATAATTAATTAGAATTGTGATGGTTCCAATGATTGAGATGTTCAGGGTGCTATTCTTGCACTCTGGTAAAGGTTTTGGAGAAAATAACAGCACAGAAATAGCTGTCTTCTCCAAAGAAATAAGATACTGATACCTCTATGCCCACAGAAGAAAATATGGATGCCCAGGCTTTTAAACCCTAGGAAGTCGAGTATCATGAAACAACAAGTAGTCTTATAAGTGTGGGAACCTTGGTCTCTGTTTGGTCTCATAGCCTGGATTAACGTTTTTCACTCATTCCTTCACTGAGTCCACAAGCATTTGTTGAGTTTTTACTATGTTCCAGAAACTATGCTAGATCCTGAGTATACAAAGTTAATTAAGACAAAGTTCCTGCCATTAAGGAATTCATAGTCTACTGGGAAAGACAGACACAAATAATTACAATACGGCACAGTGCTAGAGCAATTAGTAGTAGAAAGAAGTACAAAGTATTATGAGAATTCAGAAGGAAAAAAAGCTACTTTTCTAATACTTTCTGAGATTTAATCCATCAATAAAATCCTTATTACACAGGACTAACAGGAAAACACTGTCAGATCATTTGTTGTGTCACTTGGCATTCCGGTAACAGTCAGAGGCTCCTGCCCAAGAAAGGTGGGCAGGCAGCTGAAAAGGCAACTGGCATTAAAAACATAGCACACCATTTTAAACTCAGTGCACAAGTGAGTTTACTGCCTAGCAACTCATCCCTGACACACCACTGTGGAAAGAAACAAGCCCCCCCACCTCATCCTACCACTAGACAATTATTAAAGATAGATCTGTGTTTTTGAAGCAACTTCTCTGTCACAAGTGCACTTACCTGCCACCCACAGCCCTTCATAGCCTTTTTCATTTTTTTACCTTTTGAAATAGTTGGAGATACAATTTATGTCAAGCAGCTGATGAAAGTTACTGCTTCACCTCAGTCTACCCTTCAAAACACTTAACTCCATCTAGGGAGATACAAGTCTGAAGAGGTAAGCATTTTTGGAAAAAAAATAAATAAATACTGTATAAAGAGTATACACTATAACTTTTTTCAATCATCAATTACAGGAGAAGGAATAAAATTCAAATAACAATTAGCTATTGAAATGGCCATATTCCCTATTGCAGTAAGTGAGTGGTTCTAATAAAAGGGCATTTAGTCCTTTAATTCTTTCAGGTCATACCTGCAGCAATATGTTATAGTTCTAAACTGCCCTAGAATCCTGAAGGAATAAAGGAAACTCCAATGGTCTTTTAAAGGGAGCTCAAGCCTAAAGTCTGTCTGCTAAAAGGCAAAGCACCAAGAGTTTCTAATGCTAAAAGCTACTTCCAACAGAAATAGAATGATTTGGGGGAAAATGACATTACTGCCTTCAAGCCAATTCCCAAAGGGAATCCACACTGGGAGAATGTAGTGATAATACACACTTTTTCCATCAGCACATGGTGTACATTGAGATTTACATGGATAAATATGTCATTATACGTGATCACTATATATTACACCTGTGCAAGTCACATAAACAGTCCAGGTATTCGGCATATATTCATTTCAAAGATGGTTGTGTCTCTTCACTCCAAATCACATCTAGTACCGATTGAGGTCTTAATTTCCATCCATTTTCTTTCTCTACTCCATTTGCAGGATTAAATAGACTTATTTCAGCATGGTAAAAAGAACCAAAATATCCCATTACTGCTTTTGCAAAGGCCACTCTTCGGCTTTGACTTGAGGTTATTTTTAATCACAGGTTATATATCTTAAAGGCAAAGCCTTTATTGAAACCTCCAGTTCATTTTTAAGAAGTCTCTGGACTTACTGAATAAATCACAGCTCAGAAGTAAAATGTAGCAATAGGCTCTCTACTTCCTTACATGCAAGGTCCTAGGGAGCCAGTTCCCAACTATCCCTACCTCCAATGCAAATTACCTCTTCACCCAGCCAAGATCAAGATGATAGTGTTCATCTCAGCATACACAGACTAGGAAACTTCAACCCATTGGGGGCCATGGTACTGGTTTTCAATAAGATGTAGAACAAAAGGAGCTGAACTTTATGGGTCATTTAGAATCTCCCAGAAACTTTTTAAGAAGAGAAGCAGAGAAATAATGTCCTGGCTAAGTTCCAGGCTGAAGAACAGGGTAGAAGCTGGAATCTATGTTCATTTAACTGCATAACTTCCATTCCTCACTTTAAATGCCTCACTCTTAAAATTGTCTCAGTTTTTGTTACAATGTCTCTGTCACAGAGATAGCTGAATTTCTTTGGTGACTAAAACCAAAGAAATCATATGGATAGGGCGCCTGGGTGGCTCAGTTGGTTAAGCGACTGCCTTCGGCTCAGGTCATGATCCTGGAGTCCCGGGATCGAGTCCCAAGTCGGGCTCCCTGCTCAGCAGGGAGTCTGCCTCTCTCTCTGACCCTCCCCCCTCTCATGCTATCTCGTTCTCTCTCTCAAATAAATAAATAAAATCTTAAAAAAAAAGAAATCATATGGATAAAACTTGTATTTTTTGATACTCACAAAAGGTATTATATAAATATTTATGGATTTTATTTTTCTCAGGTTCTATTCTTTTGATATACAACATTGTTTATACTACTGTTTAAGGTTAAAGCTGTGTTACATACCTGGAAATTATATACAAATAGACTAAATTTTGAATCAAATTAAATACTCAAAAGATAAAGTGGCTACCAGAATTTTTATTTGCTTTTGACTGAATGCCAAATAACAAATAGCTTTCTCTTAATCTCAAAATCCAGCAAAATGAATCAACTTCCCCACTCCTATCGTATTTTATATTTAATATGTTAATATGCATTTGTTTCTTAGTAAAAAAAAATTGAGCTGGAATGTTTGATATAGAAAGTGAGAGGCATAAGCTTACATTCTCCATAATGCAGTAGCCCCAAAGCATCATCTTACCATCAGCAACAGAGTTCTAAAAAAATGAAGCCTAAATGTCACTGGACAGTAACAAATATACTTAGCTGTAGAACATTCTACGTGGATTTTAACATACTCTGTGATCCCATAATGACCTCTAATGAGGCCCTTTCATGAGATTGTCAACCTTCCTTAAGGGCTAAGTAAATTTCTTTTCTACATCTTCAGGGAGGGGCAATAAAAATTAGATTGTAACAAGTAAATTTCTGCACAGATGAACTTTTTTTATGTATTATTATCATTATTAGTGTAGTGACTACATCTGGCCTACTCTTTAGACATTCAAAACAGAGTGTTTTAAAAAGATGAGTTTAAAATGAACAGTGTGGGATGCCTGGGTGGCTCAGTCAGTTAAGTGAGTGACACTTCATTTCAGCTCAGGTCATGATCACAGGGTCCTGGGATTGAGCCTGGGGTCAGGCTCTACGCTCAGTGGGGAGCCTGCTTCAGGATTCTCTCCCACCCCCTCTAAAATAAATAAATAAATCTTTAAAAAAAATAAAATAAAATGAAGAATGTATGTACACTGTTGGTGGGAATGCAAACCGGTGTAGCCACTCTGGAAAATAGTATGGAAGTTCCTAAAAAAGTTAAAAGTAAAACTACCCCATGGTCCAGCAATTGCACTACTAGGTACTTACTCAAAGAATACAAGAACACCAGTTCAAAGGGATACATGCACCCCTATGTTTATAGCAGCATTATTTACAATAGCCCAGTTATGGAAGCAGCCCAAGTGTCCACTGATTGATGAATGGATAAAGAAGATGTGGTGTTGTGTGTGTGATGGAATATTATTCAGCCATGAAAAATAATGAAATCTTGTCATTTGCAATGACATGAACAGAACCAGAGAGTATAATGTTAAGCAAAAAAAGCCAGTCAGAGAAAGAGAAATACCATATGATTTCACTCATATGTGGAATTCAAGAAATATAGCAAACAAGCCAAGGGAAAAAATAAGAGAGACAAATCAAGAAATAGACTCTTAACTATAGAGAACAAACTAATGGTTACCAGAGGGGAGGTGGATGGGGAGATGGGTGAAATAGGTGATGGGGATTAAGGAGTGTACTTGTTGTGATGAATAAGTGTTATATGGAAGTGCTGAATCACTATATTGTACACCTGAAACTAATATAACACTGTATGCTAACTGGAATTTAAATAAAAACTTAAGAAAATGAAGTGTGTAGTTTTATTAAAATTATTTTTGTGGGGCGCCTGGGTGGTTCAGTTGGTTAAACGACTGCCTTCGGCTCAGGTCATGATCCTGGAGTCCCAGGATCGAGCCCCACATCGGGGTCCCTGCTCAGCAGGGAGTCTGCTTCTCCCTCTGACCCTCCCCCCCCCTCATGTTCTCTCTCTCATTCTCTCTCTCTCTCTCAAATAAATAAATAAAATCTTTAAAATAAAATAAAATTATTGTTGTAAAATATTTATAGATAGTTTTAAATTAAGGCATGTTTGCTCTCCTGAAATGGGGAATAAAACTTCAAATTAGATAGTACTTGAGATAATAAATTCACACAGCTTTTTCAGAAACATTTTAGACATCACAACAGACCAGACACTGTATCTATATTCTCAGTCTTCTTCACTAGAGTCAATGTTTATTTGTTGAATAGGAATTTATTCTAACAGAATATCAAGCAATCATCTTTTCATTGTACCATAATATTTCAAAACTAATACAGAACCTTTCAAAAATGTATTTTTCACTGGGGTTTTTAAGAAAGTTGTGAAACTTTCAAAGTTAGTGAAACTATAAAAAAATTCCAAGTATTTGTTGTTTGTTGGTTTGTTTTGTTTTGCTTTGCTTTTGCTTTAAACAATAGACACCAGTTCAGAAAGTCTAGAAATAATGCTCCCCCTGGCTTGATTTATTCTCAATTATTAAATTGACTTTTAGTTGAAAATAAGTGAAAGCTCATTGCTCTTTTCCAAAGCACAAATAAATAGGAAGAGGAAAAATTCTGGGTTAAGGAACAGTTTCTCTTATGGATCTGGCTAAAAACATTTGGGCTTGTTTATTAAAAGTTATATCCAGAACACTACATCTTCTTACTTTAGCTAAATAAAACAGTGTAAGTACCTGTGATATTTGATGATGGTGGCTGTCTTAAAAGACTATGAAAAACAAAAATATTATCCAAATATGCATGATTAACTCACCAAATTGGAGATGTTTCACTTCCAGATAGCTTCATAAGTAAGTGTAATTATTAGCTTAATACAATATCTAGATCATCTCATGGGCGCCTGGGTGGCTCAGTTGGTTAAGCGACTGCCTTCGGCTCAGGTCATGATCCTGGAGTCCCGGGATTGAGTCCCGCATCGGGGTCCCTGCTCGGCAGGGAGTCTGCTTCTCCCACTGACCCTCTTCCCTCTCATGCTCTCTGTCTCTCATTCTCTCTCTCTCAAATAAATAAATAAAATCTTTAAAAAAAATCTAGATCATCTCTAGTTTTCTTATGGAGTTGCAAATTTAGTCTGAGAAAGTATCACATAAATCACTGAAAATATACAGCATACACCTTCTAAAAATGAAGTGTTACTAACTGTACATATTATATGTTTGTAAAATATGCACAGTTCTCTCCTGTGCTGTCATCTTTTGGTCATGCCCATCTAAAACATGAGTTTTGTTTTGTTTTTTATAAAATAAGGAACTATGTCTTTGGTGACAATAAAACATGTTTTCAAATGCTTTGACACTCTTCCCATTAAAAGATGGAGTTTAAGATCCCTCTGCTTAAACCTGAATGGGCCTCTGTGACTGCCTCAACAAAAAATACAGAAGAGGTGACATCTGAGGCTAGGTTTCTCCTGCTTTCTCTTGGGTCATTCACTCTGAGATCCTTTAGCTACCATGTAAGAAATTCAGCTACATGGGGAGATTACACAGAAATAGTGATGTCTGGGGCACTCTAACTATTCCGAACTCTAGCTCTTCGTGTCTTTCAAGCACAGTAGAAGACACAGAGTGAGGAAGTAGTTGAAATAACCCCAACTCCAACCACCACCTGACTATAACCACATCTCTAATACAACCAGAGACCTGGCAAGAACTGCCTAGCTGAGTCCAGCCAAACCTCATATTTATGAGCAAAATGAATAACTGTTATGGTTTTAAGTCATTGTTTTAGGGATTTTTTAAAGATTTTATTTATTTATTTGTCAGAGAGAGAGAGAGCACAAGCAAGGGGAGTGGCAGGCAGAGGGAGAAGCAGGCTCCCCTCTGAGCAGGGAGCCTGATGTGGGACTTGATCCCAAGAGTCTGGGATCATGACCTGAGCCTAAGGCAGATGCTTAACCGACTGAGCCACCCAGGCATGGGGATGGTTTTTTATACAATATCTTCTACCTCTTTGATATCCTCAGTGGTGCTTAGTATAATCTGAGTACTTGTAGGCATGTAATAGGTTGGTCATTAATTAAATCAAGTAAGTTAAGTAAATCAAGATTTTAGCTAAATATTTAAAAGAATACCATCCAAATTCAAAATACTTAACTCCTTTTAACTACTATTTATCATCACCCACTAAATACATTTAAAATCCTCAGACCTCATTGGATTCTGAGAGGATATACTAGTCTGTATTAACATATCTACTCAACAAATTAAGCTCAATACTGGGTTGAGTGTCTTGGAGTCTCACCCAACTTGGTCCATGCACTGAATATATCCCGTGCATAGGAATATTCATGTGGCACAGTAAGGAATGATACATTAGTCTGGAAGAGATTAGCATTTGATTCAATAGACTGAATAAAGAGATCTGCCCTCACCAATGTGGGTGGGCATCATTCAATTATTTAAGGGCTTAAAAGAAACAAAAAGGCAAAGAAAAAGCAAATTCTCACTCTGTCTTCTGGAGCAGGGATGTCCATCTTTTCCTGACCTCAGACATCAGAGCTCCTGGTTCTCAGAACTTCTGCTTCAAATTGAAAGTTATACCACTAGCTCCACTGGTTCTCAGGCCTTGGGACTAAGATTGAATTGATTGTATCACTGGCTTTCCTGGTTCCCCAGCTTACAGATGGAAGATTGGGGGACTTTTAGTCATCTATAACCATATAAGCCAATTCCTATAGTAAATCTCTGTTTTTATATATATAAATGTACTTATTGGTTCAATTTCTCTGGAGGAACCTGAATAATACACCTACTTCTTGTTTTCTTCACCTCTATCCTATGAAGCTGACTTGGTATTTATTTCCATATCCAGAACATCCAAATCAAGATGACCTAAGAAAGACAAGTATAGTTATGTTGCCCATGAAGAAGGAAACCTTGGTCATATTTAAGACCAAAAATTAGGCATATAGGTATATCGATTTAAGCTTGCAACATAGAAGGACAATTTTCATATAGCCTTTAGCATATGATTCTTTGTATTGTCATTGTTTTAGTCTTCTGGATCCAGGTCTTTCTTACATACTAGGGCTTCTTCACCTTTGCCTTACCAACTGTGCATAACCCAGTGCCTTACACATAATACTACACAAAAAGTGTTTAAGTAAAAATGATGATAATCATCATCTTCTTCTTCTTCTTCATCACAAAACTTTTGCCTACTTTCAAAGCTTTGCCTTTTTTATTGTTTCCTCTTGAACAACAGATAAAATTGACTATTTTATCAGTGTCACAGGACAAACATCTCACTGATATTCAAAATGTAGTGACCAGTTGCCTTTGGGTAGATAGAAACCCATTTTATGGGATAGAGGGGCTTTCTTTTTGTTCTGTGAACTAAGATTCTCTACCTTGCAATATTATAATTAGCCTTAGGAAAACCTCAAAGTCTCCAGTAGGATGAACCAGTGCAAACCAAAAGATAATAGATGAAAACTCCATCCCAAAGCTCTCATATTATATACCACCATCTTTCTTTTAAACTAGATCTGTTGTGGGGTATAACTTAGAAGTTAAATATCGCCTCCCTCTTGTCCCACTTGAAGTCCTAAAACAAACCAAAACACAATAGAAGCCAGTTTTTGTAATAAAGATTTTATTATGTAGGTCTAATGCCTTCATCTATTTTTAAGGAAACAGTTTTTTAGTAAAACATCTGAGTACTCATGGTGCTAGCTTAGTTGAAGGTAAGAATTTTTGGAAGCATAAAAAAATTAATTTTTCTCCAATTCAGAAAGCAAAAGAAGGAAGGGTTTCTAAATGACCCTATTGTAAAGAAGCACATTAATCAAGATATAAACATTGAGGTGAAGTTAACTAAATTTTGTCTTCTTATTAGGACTATAAGTTCCTTAAGGACAGGTTCTGTGCTTTACACATCTCTGCATTAACCAACCTATAAAAATTCTTGTAATATTTTGCCTCAAAATACTAAAGCACTGAACATTCATTTGCTTATTTCCACATCCCTCCCTTGGCAACTACTTCATCCTGGTGCATAACTAGACTTCCTAGGAGGTCATAAGTATACAAACACTCATTCAGCTAATATTTACCAGGCATTTCCTATATGCAAGCCACAATGGTTGGTTGGGGGAGGAGAATATGGGGTACAAAATATATAAAATGTAACAACTGTTCTCAGAAAATTTATAGTCTAATTGAGAAGATAAAACATATACACAAATAACTATAATATAAGGTAAGAGAGCAATGAGAGCCTTAAAAATCTTTTAGCTAAAATGCTAGTTAAGTTGAAAAATTGTAAAGATGTGTGAGATAAAGACTTCCTAAAGAAGGTGGTAATTAAATTGGAGCTTCAGTGATTAAGTAGGTATATCCTGAATATCTGGAGATAAAGAGAAGGAACATTTCTATTGCATACCATGTTTCACTGTGCTGGACACATAATGAGTACTGTATTCATTACCTATTTCTGCTATAATAATTTGCCACAAACATACTGTTTTAAAACAATAAAAATGTATTATCTTACAGTTCTGGAGGTCAGAAGTCTGTAATAGGTCTCACTAGGCTAAAATCAAGATATCAACAGCCCTTTGTTCCTTCTGGATGATCTAGGAGAAAATCTGTTTCCTTTCCTTTTTTAGCTTCTAAAGGCCACACACATCCCAGCCTTTTGTCCTCATATCACCTAGTACTCACTCTAGTCTCCTGCCTCCCTCTTATAATCATCCTTGTGATTATCTCAGGCCTAATTCAGGATAATCTACCCATTTCAAGATCCTTAAATTAATCACATCTACAAAATTCTTTTTGTTGTGTAAGGTAACATATTCAATTAGGATGTGGACATCTTTGGGAGGCCATTATTTTGCCTACCACAAGTACATAATTCAGTATTTGCTTATTGATTTTCATGCCTTTAAATACTTCATGTTACAGCCACAAATTTAGAGACTTCAGAGGGTTTTTTTTTAAGCTTTATTGATGTATATTTGAAAAAAAATTATAATATATATAAAGTACCAGAGTGTCCAAGTTGGTGATGTTGGAAGATCCTGAACTCACCTCCTCCATGAACACACTAAATCTATACCTATTTATAGAGTCATTCCTCCTGAAGAAGAACTGAGGGCTGACTGAACAACTTCTGTATAACAAAAGATAGGCAAAAGAGAGACCACGTAGAGACCTGCAAGAGAGGTAGAGACACTTGGTAAAGAAAGGAACTTTTACCCCCAATGCTGCAAACTGCAATGGGGAGGGATACTACTGAGGGACCAGGAACAGATTTGTTTCCCCTGGAGCACAAAAAAAAAAGCCACCACTTAAAAGGACAACTAGAAAATAAAGGAATCAGCCCTAAACCATACCAAATGGTTGAGGAGCTCCTGGAACTCTCTCCAGGTTGGAGGGGTTAGAGAGTGTCATGGTTTATGTTCCCCCTCTACCTTGATAGCCAGGTGAGAGCAAGGTCCAGATGCCATAGCTGGCCTGCTGCCTCAGTGAGCCCTGAGGATGCTATACCATACCAGTTCCAGATGCCCACACAGAAAAAAAAAATTATTATTTAAAAGAGAAACTAGAATATAAAGTATTCAGCCCTAAAACCCTGCCAAATGGTGGGAGAGCTGCTGGTACTCTCTCTGGGTCAAAGGACATGGTGAACACAATGGTTTACACTCCCCTTCCACCTCAATAGTATGGCTGGGAGCAGGGTCTAGGCACCCTCACTGGCCTACTACCTCAGGGATGCCTGTGCCTCTAGTCCACATCAGCTCCAACCATCCCACCAGGGCAGCCCCAGGGTAATGCACACCAGGGTAGGTACCCCTGGTCAGCACTCACTACAGCTCCAGCTATCTCACTAAGATGACACAGGCACAAAGCACCCCAGAACATGTCAGGCCTGTACCACTTCAGCTCCAGATTACTTATTAGGGCACCCACAGTGCAGAGCACCCCAGGACCAACTGAACCACACCCACTTTGGCTTCAGAAAACTCACCAAGGCACTCTCTACATGAAGCACACTGAACCCCCAGCCAAACCTCACCTCACCTTCAGCCATGCCACCAGGGTTCCCCCTGCATGGAGTGTGCTGTGATATCTGCACTTGCACCCACTGGTTTAAGATGTCCTGCCAGGGTTCCTTTAGCATGGAGAGCCTCAGGACCACCCTGGCCCATGCCAACTTCAGCTTCAGCTGTCCTGCTAGGGTGCCCTCTGCAAAGAGATCCCTGGGACCACCCCAGCCTGTGCCCACTTCAGCTTCAGTGGTAAGGCATCCTCTATGCAGAGAGCTCCAGGACCCCCTGGATTGCACCCACTTCAACAGCCTTGCCAAGGCACCCTCAACATGGGGAGCCCCAGGACTTCTCTAACCCATGCCCACTTCAGCTCCAGCCCTTCTCCCAGTATGGAGTGTCCCAGGACACTCCACACCACCCACAACACCAGCAAGCCAGCCAAAGACACCAGACACACATAGTATACACAGGAAAAAAAACACACAAAAGACCATTCCTTCAAGTTAAAAAGCAGCTGCTCCAATTAATTCATAGAAACAAACACAAAAAGTCAAGCAAAATGAAGAGACAAAGGAATATGCTCCAAATGAAAGAACAAGAAAAAACTCAGAAGAAGAACTAAATGAAATAGAGGTAAGCAATCTACCTGACAAAGAGTTCAAACTAATGGTCATAAAGATGCTCACCAGACATAAGAGAAGAATGGATTAACTCAGTGAGAACTTCAACAGAGAGACACAAAACATAAAAAAATAACCAATCAGAGTTGAAGAATACAATAACTGAAATGAAAAAATACTCTAGAAGGAATCAACAGTAGATTAGAGGATGCAGAAGAACATATCAGCAATCTGGAAAACAGGGAAAATACCCAGAATGAACAACAAAAAGAAAAAATAATTTTTAAAAATGAGGATAAGTTAAGGGATCTCTTGGACAATATCAAGTGAACATTTATATTATAGGGGTCCAAGAAGGAGAAGAGGAAAAAAAGGGCAAGAAATTTATTTGAAGAAATAATAGCTTAGCTAAAATCTTCCCTAACCTGGTGACAGAAAAAGACATCAAGGTTCAGGAAGCACAGAGTTCCAAACAAGATGAACCCAGGGAGGCCAACATCATAATGCATAATTAAAATGTAAAAGATTAAAGATAAAGAGAGAATTTTTTAAAAAGTGAGAAAAACAACTAGTTACATACAAGGGAAATCTCATAAGGTTATAAGTTTATTTCTCAGCAGAAACTTCACAGGCCAGAAAACTTACAACCAAAAATACTCTACCTAGCAAGGTTACCATTCAGAATTGAAGGATATATATAAAGAGTTGTCCAGGAAAACAAAAGTTAAAGGAGTTCATTTCCACTAAACCAACATTATAAGAAATGTCAAAGTAACTTCGTTAAGTGGAAAAGAAAAGGCAATAATTAGATGTAAGAAAATTATGAATAAAAAGATGTAAAATATGGCAAGATATACTTAAAACATGGAGGGGGATTTAAAAAGAAGTTCTTTTAGAATGTGTTTGAATGTAAGTGACCATCACCTTAATATTGACTACTATATACTTAGGATGTTATATATGAACCTCATAGTAACCACAAATCCAAAACTGATAAAAGATACACAAAAAATAAAGAGAAAGAAAGTCAAGTATAACACTAAAGAAAACCATCAACTGAAAAGAAAGAGAAAAAGAGAAAGAGAAAAAGAAAAGAACAGAGAACTGCAAAAACAACCAGAAAACTATTACCAAATGGTGATAAGTACATATCTACCAATAATTACTTAAAATGTAAATGGTCTAAATGTTCCATTCAAAAGACATAGGGTGGTGGAATGGATTTAAAAAAAAAATCTATATGCTGCTTAAAATAGACTCACTTTAGTCCTAAAGACACATACAGAATGAAAGTGAAAGGATGGAAAAAGATACTCCATGCAAATGGAAGTTTAAAAACCTGGGGTAACAATACTTATATCAGACAAAAAAAAACTTAAAAAAAAAAAAGACGAAGTGCATTACATAATGACAAAGGGATGAATCCAACAAAAGGATATAACAATTGTATGTATCTATGCATCCAACATTGAAGCACCTAAATACATAAAGCAAATATTAATGGACATAAAAGGAAAATTGACAGAAATACAATAATAGTAGGGGACTTTAACACCACACTTAAATCAATGGATAGATTATCCAGGCAGAAAATCAATAAGGAGAGTGTCTTTGAATGACATATTAGGCCAGATGGACTTAACAGACATATACAGAATATTATAGCCAAAAACAACAAGACACAGTCTTTCAAGTGCACATGGAACATTCTCCAGGATAAATTACATCAAGTGTCAATAAATTTAAGAAGATTTAAATAATATCATGCATCTTTTCCAACCACAATGATATGAAACTAGAAATCAATCACAAGACAAAACTGTAAAAAA
Source organism: Mirounga leonina (assembly GCF_011800145.1). Classification (NCBI taxonomy): domain Eukaryota; kingdom Metazoa; phylum Chordata; class Mammalia; order Carnivora; family Phocidae; genus Mirounga; species Mirounga leonina. Next base: position 3,070,290 of record NW_023270121.1, on the reverse strand, counting down.
CACAAACATGTGGAGGTTAAACAATAAGCTATTAAACAACCAATGAGTCAATTAAAAAATCAGAAAAGAGGGGTGCTTGGGTGGCTCAGATGGCTAAGCGTCTGCCTTCGGCTCAGGTCATGATCCCAGGGTCCTGGGATCAAGCCCCATATTGGGCTCCTGGCTCAGTGGGGAGTCTGCTTCTCCCTCTCCCTCTGCTTCTCCCACTGCTCATGCTCTCTCTCTATATATATCTCTGTGTCTCAAATGAATAAATAAAATCTTTTATAAAAATAAAAATAAAAATAAATCAGAAAAGAAATTTTAAAACTACAAGGAGGTAAATTAAAATGAAAACACACTGGTCCAAAATCTTTGGGATGCAGTAAAAACACTTCTAAGAGGGAAATTTATGGCAATACAAGCCTACCTCAAGAAACAAGAAAAATCTCAATTGAATAATCTAATCTTACACCTAAAGGAACTAGACAAAGAAGAAAAAGCCCAAGGTTATTTAAGTAAGGAAATAATAAAGATTAGAGCTGAGGTAAATTAAATAGAGACTAAAATTAGAAAAGATCAATGAAACAAAGAGATGATTCTTTAAAAGATAAACAAAATTGATAAACACCCAGATTCATCAAAACAGAGAGAGAGAGGATTCAAATAAATAAAATCAGAAACAAAAGAGGAGAAGTAACAACTGACACTTTAGAAACACAAAGGATCTAAGAGACTACTATGAAAAATTATATGCCAGCAAATTGGACAACCTAGAAGACATGGACAAATTTCTAGAAACATATAATCTTCCAAAACTGAATCAGGAAGAAATAGGAAATCTGAATGGAAAAAATTCTAGTAACAAAATTGAATGAGTAATGAAAACATTGCCAACAAACAAAAGTCCAGGACCAGATGGCTTCACAGGTGAATTCCACCAAACATTTAAAGAGTTAATACCTATTCTTCTCAAACTATTCCAAAAAAAAATAGAAGAGGAAGGAAAGCTTCCAAATACATTCTATAAAGCCAGCATTACCATGATACCAAACCTAGACAAAGACACTACCCAAAAAAAGGAAAATTACAGGCCAATATCTCTGATGAATATAGACATAAAAATCCTCAACAAAATATTAGCAAAGTTCATTCAACAATACATTTAAGGGATCATTCATCAAAATCAAGTGAGATTTACTCTGGGCATGTAAGAATGGTTCATTATTTACAAATCAATCAATGTGATGCACCACAATAACAAAACAAAGGATAAAAATCATATCATCCTCTCAATAGATGCAGAAAAAGCATCTGACAAAATTCAACAACATTTCATGATAAAAACTCTCAACAGTGTTTACAGGAAACATATGTCAACATAATAAAGGCCATATATGAAAAACCCACAGCTAACATCATACTCTATACTAAAAATACTGAGAGCTTTTCTTCTCAGATCAAGAACAAGACAAGGATGTCAACTCTCACCACTTTTATTTGACATTGTACTGGAGGTCCTAGCCACAGCAATAAGACAAGAAAAAGAAATAAGAGGTATTTATATTGGTAAAGAAGTAAAACTGTCACTATTTGCAGATGACATGATATTACATACAGAAAACCCTGAAGTCTCAGCCAAAAAAACTATTAGAAGTAATAAATGGATTCAGTAAAGTTGCAGGATACAAAATTAATATACAGAAATCTGTTGTGTTTCTATACACTAGTAACAAAGTACCTACTATGTGCTAGACACTGTGTTGGGTGCTAAAAAAGACAATGGAGAACAAAACATACAGGATCCCTTGCCCTCATATGATTTAAACACTAGTGGGTGAGAAAGATGATGAACCAATAAACAAATATATAATATAGTTATCAGATAATTTTAAGTGCTATAAGAAAACAGATATTTCTCATAAGCAATAACAGGGGAAACTTATATTAGATCGGATAATCACCATTTTGTCATTGACAAGCCACAATTCACATATATTCCAGAATACTTTGTTACCACTGCATAAAGCACCAGTATCATGGGTATACAGGATACTAAGAGAATAATTATTTCTCCAGGATTGAACACATACTCAGGCTAGTTATATAAAGTATTTGGTTTCTGGGACAAATGTAATTGTGACACCAGGTGATTTATGGATCAACCAGCATTCCAAAAGGACCACACAGCCCCATCAATACACTTAGTGCTTCTAGTCTCTAGTTACACCCACATGGGTGGAGTATTATTCCCAAATTTTAACTCATGGGTACTCATGGGTACATAGCAATTTTATCTTCCTAAAACTGGCATAAGAGTGCACTTTTATTGTATTGCCAGTGCTATTTTAACCACCCACACAAATTATTTCATAAGCCTTCCAAATATTTTAGAAAAATAAAGCATGTTGGGTTTGGAAGACAATTCAATATCAATTCTTTATTGAAAAAACAAAGCATGAACGTATTTTTTAAACTCTTCATTGAGACCCTATGTTAAACAATGCAAAGACATTAAGGTAAGTATGGTTCCCAGATGTCCCTCTCCATGCTTTTCTATAAAGCAAAATACTGTTGCATAGAGGTTTTTTTTTCCCCCTAACCCTCCCTGCCACGTTGTTGATAACAGCTATTCAGTGGCCAGTCAATATTAATGGAAAGTCATTGTTTAATTCACTTTTTAGTGAGCTGGAATGCAAAAAAAAAAAAAAAAAAAAGAGCATTTGAGTCTTGGAAACAAGTCTCAACAGAGAGGCCTGACCATATCTGCAAACCAACCCCCAATCTTGGGCCACAGGAACCTCCAAACTAACCTAATATGCTATCTTTGGATTCAAATAAAGCAAAATGCACTCATCAGGCTGTCAGCTTTGGATCTTTGGGTTTTAAATATCATCTCCATCCATAAAATTGAACAAATAATCCTGAGGTTTCAGTCTCACATTCAACTGGTTCAAACCACTCTAGACATTATATATTATGCATTTTGATCATTACAATTGCTAAATACCAGGTATATCAAGGTTTGTAGGCTGACTCATTAACACTATACCAAATCAATATTTTATTTCCATTTTCTGGATTGTACCTCCACTCCAGAGAAAATCATTTGTTTTCAGGACTAACAACTGGAATAAACATTAAACTTACCATAAGGAATTTGATTTTCACTGAGCGTGGAATTAAGCAGTTAAAAGGAGTTCAGTTAGTTACAAGACAGATTGGGTTTTATTTTTCAACCATGCAAAAAGCCATAAAACAGTGAGAGGAACTGGAACTTTCCTTTAGTGCTGAAGTCATCAATGCCATTGTGGCTCCCTGCCAACCTTGTAGGCTCAGCTTGGCTTGCCTCTCTTGTCTCCTTGTCTACTTTTCAAAACCCTTCTCAATGGTTGTAGATGTAATAAGGGAAATATAAACTGGACTGGGGTCAAGGTTGGGGGTAGGAAGGCAAGGAGGGACTTTTCTGAAGTACTGAAAAAAGCAAACAACCACAAAAGAATTCCAGGGCTTTCTGACCTGAAAGTCTCCACGTTAATAGTCACACCCTTTTCCAAACATAGTCAATTCTGTCCTCGTCCTTTTGGCAAACAAAACCTATTCACTAAAGCTCAAAGGAAAGTTCACAAAAAGGACATTTTGCAATAATAAGCAACTCATCCAGGCCCAGCCTTCAAGGAATTCATCATCAAAATACAATATTATGGTTAACAATGACACAGACACATAAACAGCATCATGCTAAAAAAAAACTTAAAATAGAAACAGCTGTCAATTATTAAGCTTTTACTGTGTACTAGACACTGTGTCAAGTAATTACTATGCATTATTTCTTTTAATTCTTATAACAATACACTATGAGGTAAATACTACTGATGTTCTCATTTTACAGATTAGGAAAATGAGGCACAAAACTGTAAAGTAATTTGTCTAAGGTCACACAGCTAGTCAATGACAGAAATAGGATTTGATCTGAGGGACTCAACTTCTAGATCCCACATTCTTCTCCCCTCCCCACACCCTACATTCTTACAGTGGTATAGTGCCTTGCTACCTATCCACACAGGCATTAAGACAGTATAGCATATATGCTAATAAGTAAAGTTATACCACCTTTCCCACTTATATTGAGGAAATTTTAATGTTTCACTCCTACTTTGTCCTCTTTTCTCCTCTCAGAGGATACTATTGTTTTTTCAATTTTGTTCTGTCATCTTGACTCCCTGTCTTCTGCCAAGAACTTCTTTCTGGGGGCATCTGGGTGGCTCAGTCGGTTAAGTGGCTGCCTTTGGCTCAGGTCATGATCCCTGGGTCCTGCTCTGCGGGAGCCTGCTTCTCCCTCTCCCTGCCACTCCCCCTGCTTGTACTCTCTCTCCCTGTGTCAAATAAAGAAATAAAATCTTAAAAAAAGAACTTCTTTCTGCTTTCTGTCCCTAAACTTGAACACTTTTATTGACTTTTCTTGATGTCTTAATGCCCTGATGGTTATCAGTGTGTTTTATAAAAACTGATCAGTTTCTTGTGTGTTTTTATATGTTTCCCAAAATGAGTTTACCTCATTGCCCTTTGTATTTCTTCTTGCTACCTGGTACCACATAATTTTTCTTACAAATGAACCCACGAACATATTATCCATATTTTTTTCCAGTTTCAGCCATGCATGTCCAATGACAGTCTCTCACAGGGCTCTGAAATAGGTACTTGTGTACTCAAGCATTTGTTTTAGGCATCTAAATGTAAACGTTAGCACTCCATATTCTGTGCCACATCTCAGCTTGTATAGAGTACTTAATAAGTAAGAGTCATATTGTGCCTGACTTTTCCCTTAGTGGTTGGTGAATACACTATTATAAAGCTATGGAGGGAATTTCTTGACTGAATTACTTAAGTAGTTTCAAGTCAAAAGTTAAATCCACATGTTTATACAGCTGAATAATTCCTATCTGGGCAGGCAGCTAGAGGTGATGATGAAAGGTCCTTCTATTTAAAATTTATATTTGTAAGTTCCATTTATGAACCTTTTCCTAAGACATACTTCTAGGCATTGACTTCCCAGGACATAAAAGCCATGCTTAGTAGTGAGGTGCACAAGCTTTGGCAATTAATTTGAATTTTAATACCTGTTCCACCATGCATTGACTGTGACCTTGGACAAATCACTTTACCTCCCTAGACCTCAGTGTTCTCATCTATATATGGATATAGTCATAGTATCTAACCCATAGGTTCACTGTGAGATTTAAATGAGATGTTATATAAAGTATTCATGCAATAGTAAGCAGCCAATAAATGGTAGTTATTATCCACCATACAGTCTGCCAATTCTACAGAAGTATTCTACCTTGAAGATTCAGGAAAAGGAGCATAGGGCAGAGATCAAGTTTTAAGCCATGAGTAGCTTTAGGACTCTCCTAAGGTAAAGGAAGAAACGGAGGCCACTATTTTTGTTATGTGGTCCAGTCCCATTCAGGTTGATGTCAGAATAGGTAGACATACTTTTTGGCATTTGGAATAAAAAGCAGGAGGAGGAAATTACAAGAGAGTGAGCATGCACAACAAATGCTCTTAATTTCCCTTGTAATGAAACAGAATGAAAGTGGATCATTAAAATCTTTGACTCTCATATTAACACATGCAAAATAATGATAACTTTGGCATGATTTTAGCATGAGAATGTGAGTGGCAAAATGCAAATGCCAAGGGGAAAATCAGCCTTATTTTTTCATTATTAATGTTTTTCTTTTTTCTACTGAATTCTAGAGTTATTTTATTTAAATCCTATGTTTGTATGTAATCTTGCCTGTGGTTGGCATTCTTCAATAAAAATGGTTCAGCAGAACAAAAACAAAATCTAGCAATTATGGCTGTAGCTACAATGTTTGTTAAGACTGGAAAGGAGACCATAGACATGGTTGTTTAATCACTGAAATTCAAAGAACAAAAACATCTCCCCATTACCCTTTTATTGAACCTGGCCTAGTGAAAGAGAATTACAGCTGAATGAACTAATGTAGACGTGTGTCTCTTTTTAAAATATTTCTTAAAGGTGCAAAACAGATTGTCCAAAACAAGTTTGGTGCTGACGAGTTTCTTCATTAGTAAATATTCTTTACCAGCCTCCAGTTGTGGACAGACAAGACAGGTGAAAATACAATTGTAAGAGGTGTGATGACAGCTCCCTCACCATACTTTCTTAATTCTAAGATGCACTTGTGCAGGTGTTAAGTACTTTTTTGTGCCTCTTACTGAAAGATTTCAGGATATTCTGAGCAGGTGCACCTAAAAGGTGATAAATGTGGCTATGCTTTACTGCACTATAATGCAATGGCAGTCTTGTACCACCATGGGTAGCGGTCACTCAATCATTCATTCAAATTTTCAGTGAATACTTATTGAGAGCCTACTATGTGCTGGGGAATCAGCAGTGGACTTCAGTGATATGATCCATAAGTCATAGAGATTTTAGTCTAGCAAACATGGATAGTAAACAAGTAAACAATATAGTAATTCCAAGTTGTGGATGGTACTATAGAAGAAAAAATAGCAGGGGCCCACTGTTACAAGTTCCTAAGGGAAATGAAATGTTCCTAGAAAGGATTGAGCAAACTGGGAAATTTTTTTTGGTTTGAGCACTTCAAGGATGAATTGACCACCCTGAGGATAGAAGATTAATGGCCCTAGCAAGTTTAACCCTGCTACTGTACCTGCTCATGGCATTTAATTTACCTAAGAAAAACCTACCAAAAGGAAAAAAATGTGTTGACATGTCAGGTAACATAAATGTTCTCATTTATTTCACATGACACATGGAAAAGGATAGGCTTTCAGCCCTTTTTTTTTTTCCACAATGGTCACTCTTTAACTTCACAAAACATTCTCAATATAGGAAAGTGTAAATAAAGGTGCCATTCTGCCATCCTTCTATTGTTAATCATGTTTGCTCATGTCTCTACCATTCTTTCCTCTTTTCAAAATGGAAACAGTCTAGAGTATTTAATCTTCCCTCTTCCAGATATTTCTCATTTTGATAATCATTCTATTGCTGGGCTTTTTTTTTAAATATATTCTCCTTCTTTTGAAGGGATGCTGAACATAAAATAAAGCATGTCAATCTATTCCCTCACTTTCTGGAGCAGAGGAGTCCTCATTGCCCTGCTGACAATATTCCATGAAAATGTTAAAATTTAATCATTTATGTTATTAACCAGTCCCAGATTTTCTCAGAACAGCACAAAGGAAAATAGGAAGTTTGGGGTAGGTAATGCATCTGTTTGGCTGCTATAAGGAGTGGAGTTGCCAAAAAACCTTGCCCTTGTTGCACCTGTTTATATTGCCAAGAACAACCTTGCTTTCAAAAGGATTGTTTGTTGTGGTAGTGGTTTGTTTGATTCTTAGAGCAACAAAATGATCAAATTCTTACAAATCCATAATGTTATATAAAACCATGGTAATTCATCAACTCGGGGCACATTTCCTGATACTCACACAGGGTCACTATCCCTGAAGCCCTGCTCTGATCTCTGAACTCTGTCAAAAATCAGGGAACATATTGTTTATTACCATCACTCCAGGAAGGTACAGTTTTTTCCCTCAGTCTCCCCCTCCCAAATCTATCCCAAACAAGTTTGTTGCTTCTATCCTTTATATGATACCAAATCAATAGCTTTTTATTTGAGGGAGCTGCAGTGACCTGTGGGGAAGGCCAGGAAAATTATGGTATAAAAAAGAGCAAAATTATGTTTCCTCCACTAACTCTTGGGGTACAGAAAAGGGCATACAACCAGGAGGAAACCAAGAAAAGTGGTCATTAGTGCACTCTCGTCCCTGCCTCTTTTCAAAATTCTTTGAAAAGTATAGTCACAATGTCTATTTTGCACATAGATGAAGTTCTAAACTGGTAACTCTGGCGTTTTTGTGGAAATATTTTTATTTGGTTATTCTAGGTATTTAAAAAGCAAAGATACACTTATTAAAATGTGTCTGGCAACAAATCTGGATCTCTGAGTAGTGGACCAGGTACAAAAGAAAATGATTTATTCAGTGGGATTTCTCAACTGCAGAGCAAGTTCTGGCATTTCAACAAGGAGCTATAAGTTCCAACTGTTGTGTTCAGTAAATTGGCCTTTTAATAATGTGATCTTAAGAACCTTCCTTAATCTTGTTCTTTCACCCACATAAGAGAGGGAGGAAATCCCAAGCACCATTATGCAGCAGTGTACTAACTTCCTATATAAATGATTGGTACTGAAGGCAGGTTGAAATCATAATTCTCACATAAAACATTCACTGGGACTTATGTATAAATACAGATTCTGCAAAAAAGATTCTGCAACTCTTCATTAACAGTATCATTGGATACAGAGAGAGCACTGTTGGCAATATACTTGTAATATACTTGTAAATGTGCCTATTTGCTTCTATATTGGTATTGCAAATAATTATAAGCATCTATCCTAGCAAACAAGGTAATCGGACAGCAGTTCTCTTTGTGTAATCAGGTCTTGTTGATTGTGTCTTAAGAATCAGTGAAAGAAAGACATATTTCTCATTTTATTTTGTTTTTTTTTTTTTAAGATTTTATTTATTTATTTGACAGAGAGACACAGCGAGAGAGGGAACACCAGCAGGGGGAGGGGGAGAGGGAGAAGCAGGCTCCCCGCCGAGCAGGGAGCCCGATGCGGGACTCGATCCCGGGACTCCAGGATCATGACCTGAGCCGAAGGCAGTCACTTAACCAACTGAGCCACCCAGGCGCCCCATATTTCTCATTTTAATTTATATAATATTCATCAAATTCTGGAGTTGGTGATGTAAGAAAGACCTGCACATGGACATGGAAGAGGTTCCTTTTTAGGTTTTCCAAAATGTGTGTGCCTTTATAAAAGTTTAACAGGAGGCCAACCTAAGAATCCAAGAAACAGGGAGGCTCTGAATGGTCTTTTGAAAACTGGTTCTTTCCACCAGAAAGCCAAAATTGATGAGAAGGGGGAATGGAGAGAGGCATGCTTGGTAGGGTGTTAACACAATCACTCAGCAAAGAACAGTAGTAGCAGGTTTCACAGGAAGCAGAAATAAAGGGATTAACAACCTTGTCCATCCACACATGGAACTATAAATACAAAGCAACTTCTGGCAAACTAATTAAGGTTTGAAGTTACCCATGATGTCACCAAAAAGATGGCTTGGGCAAGTCATTCCCCAAGGCACTCCAAATAAAATTAGGAAAAAAAAATAAGAAGAAAATCTCATATTGTTTGAATAAAAATGCCTTTAGGAGACTTGGAAATTTTTTAAATTGATATACATACAACCTAAATAAAAAGAGCATACTGTTAAACACAGGGTGTTTTTAAATATTTTATTTATTTTTTGACAGATACAGAGACAGCAAGAGAGGGAACACAAGCAGGGGGAGTGGGAGAGGGAGAAGCAGGCTTCCCACTGAGCAGGGAGCCCAATGCCGGGCTCGATCCCAGGACCCTGAGCTGAAGGCAGACGCTTAACGATTGAGCCACCCAGGCACCCCCTGCTAAACACAGTTTTAAGGCAAGACTTCTAGACCCACAAACAATAGATAATTGCTCCATAGCTCTTCCTGTATAGAAATTATGGAGCCACACAGAGGTTGAGAGCTAGAGGGTAGGGGTAGGTTTAGGGATAGACTTTCATTAAATTTGCTAGGGTTTCGTAAACCTGGTTTGCATAAAATTAGATGAATGACAGCCACAAAAGAGATCTAAAACAAAGTTTAAGCATGACCTTTGACTTTGTCCCTGATGCCTCTTTGATTTTGCTATCCTGAGGCCTCAGCTTACTGTGATAGAATGGGAGGGAGATAGGTACAATTTCAAAGTGGCCATTTATTTCTTATGAACTTCAACATTCAATGAATTTTGAATTGTCTATCTAAAATATCAAGGTATTTTATATCAGATAATATGAGAGAATACACTTTGAAAGTGAAAAGTATTATAGAAAGCTAAAGGTTTATATTTACAACTTTAGCTATAGCTTTGCCATAAACAATATTTTAAGGAGTCCACACAATTTTATTGCATATTAGCACTGATGGTCAAAAGAGGCATTTGAATGCTTCTTTAGGCAACCCTTGGTAAAAATAAGGCTGGCTATGCATCCAAAGCTTGGTAATCTACCACCCCCAACCCCTCTGCAGTATAAAATATCAGTGATCTCCAAATATGGGCAAAGTGGGAGACTGCCTCTGCAGAATGTTAATGTTTAATTATCAAACTCCCATTAGACTAAAGAAGCTGTTCTAAGAAGATGCTATGCAGTTGCACTTAGTGACTTTAGTGACTATTTAATACTAAATTGGGCCTCAAATGGGATTTTTAGTACAAAAGTCACCTTTGTGAGTGACACAGTCCAGCTGGCCAAGGTTTATCCTTAAAGGCTCATTTAGGATTTTATTTTTCCAATGTGTGCAATGTATTAAATTCATGAGTATCCCTGTTGACATGAAACACACTGAGTTTAGATACATAAAAATAATCATTCCCTTGTACTAAAACGTTCTTTCCAAACAATTCTCCCCAAACTGATGTTATGAAGCTGATTGAAGGTTATACCATACTGAAAACCAGTATTAGTGTGTTTCTATGGAATTGATAGGACTAGTGGACTCCAACTCAGAGATTCCTTATGTTCCTTAATATGGAAACTTTCCTTTCCTTCAGAAACTTGAAGGTCAAACCTACAAACCATCAGTTAATGTAATTTGACTGATCAAGGCAAATACAGTAGTGTTTAAGGTAAAGGATGTATCTCTCACTTAGCTAGGGTAACAAAATAAAAAATATATATATTTTCAGAGTTACTCAAACCCCCAAAAGTCCTAGAGTTTGAGTTCCTCCAGAAGTGTCCTGAGATAAAATTCAAATGCAGTAAGTTTTGGGGGGCACTGGCCACAAAAAAAAAAAAAAAAAAAAAAAAAAAAAAAAAAAAAAAAAAAAAAACAGCCATAGAAGAATGGAGAAGTGAGGCAGGGAAGGGAAAGAAGACAATAAAGGATGGCAATAGGAACTCAATCTTGATGTGGAACTCTGAAGAAATTTATCCTAACTGAGAGACAAGGAAGCTGGAATATTTATCCACAAAATTCCCATCAGACTTTGGTTAAGGATTGCTTTCAGGACCATTAATCTTCTGGCATTTCAGTCTTGCCCTGCATACAGAATAAGTGCTCCCACAGGCAAAACAAAAACAAAAACAAAACCTCAGGCAGAGAGTCAAAGGTGTTAGTAATAAGTAACTTCCAATGCATAGAAGTGAGTGTCAAGAAATACGGATGGGTCACCACCAACATTGATTACACCCTTACTAACCAAAGTGTTGCCCATTGAGCAACAACATTGGAATGAACTGGGTTCTTTTTACAAACGCAGAATTTCAGGCTCCACTTCAGATCTATGCATATTAAAATTTGAGAACCACTATGGTACAACATATGGGGGAGGGGGAGAGAGAAACAGAGACAGAAAGAAAGAGATTGAGAGGAGATAGACGCAAACCTCTCAAAAGAATGAAGGACATCTGAATACTCTTTTTATCCAAAATAAACAAGAGTCATCTGTAATTCTAAGAAATCCCTTCTCAGTTGTCCACTAACATCCTTTGTCAGACCAACAAATCTAAACTTTCATAGACAAACTTCAACAGGAAAAAAAGTGCCTCTCCCAACAGAGGTACTTGTAAGATAAGACTCCTATGGCTTTAATACCTGAAGGGTGTAGGGTCATCGCCTAAAGGCTGCCTAGAGCTTTAGCACCTCAAGAATCTCCAAGCAGAAAACTAGTCAAGACCATCATAGTAGGTGCTTCGTCAATACACTACTGTTTCCACAGTGATGGTTATTCTGAACCAAATCTAATTAAAGATGTTAGAAAATGCATCATAATGAGAAAATATTGACTGGACTATAAAATCAAAAGCAGTAATAGATATTGTTAAGCTCTTCAGTCCCCCTAAAGCAATCCCTTGAAGGACCATGCTGCAGACCATCCAGAAATAATTGTCAATACTAGGTCTTCCACATACATACAAGGAAGGTGGGAGTTGGGAGAAGGCTCTTCACACCCTAAAAAGTTAACAGACTCTAAGAGAGATTTAGGGTTGGAAATTTTCATCTGGAAACCATATTGAGCTAACAAGCCCAAGATCATAAAGTAAGAAGCTTCAGATGGAAAAGATCTATTACACAGGCAACCAGCCATCCATCTGAGAATTTTATTATCACGTTCACAAGAAAGACACACTCTACTGAAATCTGAACTGTAATTTCAATTACAAATTTCAGTACATTTTAATTGCATTATAATGTATTGTTACCTCCATGAGGAATCTATAAAATTATCATAAACATGATATCTAACATGCATCAATTATATATGTGCCATATATATATATTTTTTATTTCACCCATATAATTCTCAACCCTATAAGATGAGATACTACAATTAATTTCCATTTTACAGATTGGCAAACTAAGAGAAGATGGTTAACTCACTTACACAATGCTGCACAACTAGAATGTTGCTCAGTTCAGAATTGAACCTAGAACTATGGTGACTCAGAAACCCACACTTTTATCCCCAAGGCTCTTCTATCTCATTATGAGATACTCTATCCATTATTGTCAAGCCAGACATATTCAAAAATCAACCCCTCAGAAGTCAAAAGATGTTTAAAAATCATTAGACTATCAATTAGATTAGAACTGGAGGATTTTATTTTCTGCTCATTAAGTTTATTTTTAAATGTTGAAAGTAGATGATATCTCTTCAGCGCAAACTCACCTCTGGATACATAAAACATTATCTACATCAAAATTAATATTATAAGATGTAGAAGGTTGGTGGGTGCTTCCTTTTAGAGGTTGATGATTTCCTTAAAGCTAAAGTCATTTGAAATCTAGTGTTTAGTTGAAAAGAATCTAGATTTTCATAGCAATCCAGGGGAAAAGATTGAAAACATGAATAAAGCATAAAATTCTCTGAATTACTAGGTTTGGTGTACCATTCAGGTCTCCTGTTAAACTGCAGGGAAAAAAAAAGAAAGAAAGAAATGCAGAGAGGACACATAAGGGCTCTGAGGAGAGCCGTGGTGCAATCAACATTTCATCATGGAGAAGGTGTCAAAATAAGAGAATACCAAGGAAACCACCAATGTAAAATGACAGACATTTAGAAAGAGTAATAAAGACCTCCAGTTAGAGAAACATTAATGGAAGAATGCAGGTAAAAGAGATGTATTTGTCTTTAACTTTACAACTAGAGCTTGACCTGGTCAAGCAAATTTAATCTTTTCACAACAAAGAGAACCAGAAAAAATATGGAAAAGATCCAGCTAAAAACTTCTAAGAAAGGGAGAATAGGGGGCAGTAAGAGTGAAAAGAAAGAAAGTAAAGGGGAAAAAAATGAATAAAGAGCAAGAAAAGGTAGAGGAAAAAAAGTACATTCAATTTTATAGCTTTTATTTTCTTTTAAGATTTTTATTTATTTATTTGACAGAGAGAGACACAGTGAGAGAGGGAACACAAGCAGGGGGAATGGGAGAGGGAGAAGCAGGCTTCCAGTTGGAGAGGGAGAAGCAGGCTTCCCAGGGAGCAGGGAGCCAGATGCGGGGCTCGATCCCCGGACCCTGGGATCATGACCCAAGCCAAAGGCAGACGCTTAACAACTGAGCCACCCAGGGGCCCCTCAATTTTATAGCTTTTAATAAGATTGTCCAACCTATAAATTTAGGAATGTGTTTGAGCAGAACATAATTTATCAAAGTAAATATTTTTGTTTAAAATTATCATTACATTTAAAGTATTTTGGGTTTTTTTATTTTAATTAAGAGTAAATTGAGGAGAAGAGTGTTTAAAGGTGTTACAGGAGAAAATTAAAACTCCCTGGACACCTGATGAAATGGGGATATATGTGAGTATGGGAACAGATCTTAGAACAGTAAAGACATAGTTAGTAGCTGTCTCCGAAGGGTCAAAAGGCACAGAAGGCAATACTATAGAAACTTGACCTAGAAGTACAGGTTGATTCAAACTGATATTTAATGGTCAAATTCAGCATACTGCACATGATATTGCCTGCATTTATTCTGATGCTGGTAAAGGGTCCAAGCTACCAATCCAGATACAAACCCGTTAAGTCTTATGATCATGACGGGACTGAATGTAAGAAGCAAACACTGATTCAGCCCATCAGTCCCTAAGGCCCCCAGCACACCTAGGCATTTCATGATGCCTCTGCCCTCCCTGAAAGCAACTTTGTAACAAAAGCTCCAGCCTATCAAATGTGCATCAAGATAACCCAGCAGACACCTCTGAGTACAAACAACATAAGATCCTCCAATGCTGTTCTCCATCTGGCACATTTATCATCCTCTTGGAAGGCCAGTAAATGGGGAGTGTATTACTACATCTGAGTGCATCTCTGAGCTTGAATTCCAGAGGAGCCAATATCTGAATCATTTTCTCTAGTGCTTACCCAAGGTACCTGAGAAGGAGGTGTCAACAACTTGTAAGTAACTTTCCAATAAAGAAAATTGGGTGGGGGTAACATGCTATTAATAATGATATCTAGTTTTATGGGACCAATTTAAGAACAGATGGGGCATGGGTATTCAAGAAGTATCCATGTGCAAGTGCAAAACTTCAGAAAGGTGTGAAGAATCACCTCATCTTTCTCTGAGGGCTTCTGTGGGCATCTGTCACAGTCTCATCTGAGAATTCACTGAGGAAACCAGGGAGTAAAAACCCTCAGAGGGCACCTGAGGGAATCCTGCAATCTACTGAAGAAAAAAAGAAAAGAAAAAAAAAAAAAAAACAGAGAATAAAATCAGGAACAATCCCACAAACTCCCTGGGTATTGATTGGGAGATAATGCAAGAGGAACAAATTAAGAGGTAATTTAATGGAATTTGTTGGCTCCCTTCAACTCCAAAGTTCTCCAAAATATTAAAGGCTTCAGATGCACCTGCCAAATGGAATTACATAGTTCCCGAATGCAGGCAAAGCCTAACCTCTAGCAATTTATATCAACAGAGAAAACTACAGTGAGGAGCAACCATATTATCATTCAGGCAAGCACTATAAACAACACCAACACAAGACAGCACTTGCTCCAAAGATGGCCTGTACCAAAACCAAAATCCCCCATCTCAGGGCAAGCTTGAGGTCTTTTTAAAAAATACACATTCACTCACAACTTTGAGTCAGTCAATTGCCTACAAATGAGATGATTATATATTTTAGGTAGTTTTACTTACCTAAGGAACAATAGAAGGAAGAAAAGAAAAAAGAGAAAGAAAAGAATTCTGGGAAACAGACCAAAACAAAGTTCCCTCTTAGAGAAGAAGAAAAAACCTTTAGCTATAGCTGGCTACACAGAAACCTCTAGAGTTGACACCCCATTCCAGCATTCTCAATACCCATGTCAGTATCGCAACTATATTGCCTTACTAATCGTCCAGGATACTATTCTTCCAAAATAGCTTGATCCTGCCAGTGCCCAAATCCATGACTGACTGTAAAATCCAGAGTGAACTCAAGAAATGAATCTTTTTCTTTGACAGCATAAGGCTATATTGATAATTCAACAAAGGAAGGAACAGGACACTTTTGAAGGTGATAAATAGATAAACACAGAAGGGATAACACCATTTCATTTTATATACACCAAATATAAATGTTTATCATCCAAGCATCTAAATGCACAGTATCCTTGGATATAAATAAGTAAAGAACCAAATGCAAACAGTATGTCAATTGAGCTTAATGATCAAAATCACTGATGGTGCAAATATTTCAATGTCCCTAACTAGAAGTAATAGAAAAAGGCCCATGTAACAGTCCTATAGAGTTGGCCCAGTGGCTGCCCTTAGCCAAGAAACAAGGTTATTCAAGTTATCATTTATCACTATTGTGCAGCCTGGATTTCTGGGAATTCTCTTGGGAGTTTTGAGTGGCCTGTACATCATCAGCCAATTAGAAAGTGATAGCCAATTAAAGGGAGCTAAATCAATAACTTTGTTTTAAATCTCACCACAGAACCATAGTCTAATCCTTCCTTTGCAAATAGGAATGATTGAACTCCTTTATCCCACAGGACCAGCATGAGGAACCATTGCAAATTACTCTACTCTTACATTCTACATTGATAGGTGCAAGGATAATGATTGTATTGGTTTATAGCATGAACATCAAAGCTAGTGTTTTTCCAAGGAGGCTCTCACAACCCACCAAATCCGTTCCCTATCTCACAAATGCTTAATTTAAAAGTTTCTGTTCTGGGCATTAAAGTGGCTAAAATATTTTAACAATTAATTACCCTAACTTCACTGTGTTGCTTTCTACTCATTTACAGAAGACCCTCCTTTCTGGGGGATAAGGATATATATTTTTCTACCTTTCTTCATCACTGTCATCTCTTAGCCCTCAGACCACTCACCCACATTCTCCAAGGTCTTTGGCACAACATTCTCAGTTTGTCTCTCTACCTCAACTCCAGTCATTAACCTGTGTGTCTTAATCATGGTGCAAGCCCAACACAGCTGCCCGAGGTTCTTTGACTTTTTTTTTACTACAAGGACTTTCTCCTACTACTACTACCTACTCCCAGGGCCACACACTGGACTTCATCTCCCACCAGAACTGCTCCATTTCATAAATCTTAAATGCCAATAGCTCTTTCTTTGAGCACTACTTTGCAATTGTTAAATTTACTACATTACTCCCTCTTCTTTTGTTCTTCATTTTCATTGAGTTCAATCCTGTGTGCCTCCCATTTTCATGAGTCTATTTGTCCATTTCTGGCTTCACTTTCTTCCCTCCCTAGCTTCAAGTTTGTGATCTAATCTTGAAACACTCTTTCACCAATACCTTCAAGTCCACTATCTCCTTAGGCAATTCTACCAAAATTGTCTTGAAAATCTTTAGCCTTTAATCAGCCCAACCACTTACCTTCTCTATTCATACATCCAAGTCCACTGACCATAATTGGATTTTTAAAAAATCAAATGAATGTGTCTAGTGCTCTGAAAAACCATAGTCTCCAAATAAAGCACTAATAGATATGCCGACAGGTACCCAACAATCCTCCCAAAAGTCCCTTGTCCACAATTTTACTTATTTAAAAAGTAGACGGCAGTTACCATCTCTACTTTTTCACCTCCTATTCAACCTTTCATCTTGCTACAATCTGACTTTTGTCCCCAGAAACAGCTTCTGTCTGTTTTGCTCATTATACTCTTCTGAAGGTAAGAACCAAGGTTTCTTTGTCCCTCAGAGTATAGCATAATACTACCCGTGGATATCACTGACATTTTGTTAAATAGTGAATGGAGACCAAGAGAGGAGATGAGACTTTATCAGAGTGTGTGAACCTTTCATGAGCTTCAGTAAATATATCAATGATTCAGGACAACAGATGGTAAAGTAAGGAGAACAAAACATTGAAAGGGGCCTTATATTTCTCAGTTTGTGTTCTAAACACCTAGTGGGAGTGACCAGAGCCAGATTAAAAGAATGCGAGTATGGCACAAGTATTGAGTTCTAATGAATCAGAGAAGTATAAGGCTTATCTACTTGGAAATCCATTTTGCTTCATTTTGCCATGTTACCAAGATCCCAGCAAGGCAACAAAATCTCCAGGCTTCCCTTCATCATTTTGTTACAATTATCTTATTTCATCCACTCATTGACAAAGAATCATGGGAAAGTATCCTAGAATAACTTACATGAAAATTTACTTGCTTTCTTCCATGTCAGCCTAGAGCACTCTGAAGTTATAACAGCACCTATTATTAAATGATTAAAACTCCAATAATCAGGAAATCATGCCTGAGAATGATATGGTGTAAGTCTTTCTAAATCTACATCAAACCAGCTCTTAACTGCATCTCAGGGGTGTAGGAAGGCATTTTGTTTGCAAAGCCAGTCAGGACTCTCCCCTTTTGCTCTTTTTTTTTTTCTTTTTTCTTTTTTTTTATATGACAGAGAGAGACACAGCAAGAGAGGGAACACAAGCAGGGGGAGTGGAGGAGGGAGAAGCAGGCTTCCCACGGAGCAGGGAGCCCGATGCGGGGCTCGATCCCAGGACCCTGGGATCATGACCTAAGCCGAAGGCAGACGCTTAACCATCTGAGCCACCCAGGCGCCCCTCCCCTTTTGCTCTTAAGGAATTTTTTATTCAGAATCCCATTGCTCAGCACAGCATCCATTTAAGAGTCAAAGGGCACAGGTACACTTTGTTTAGGCAGGGTAAATTAAGTCCATTTATAAGCTCTTGAGCCAATGAATTTTCCCAGTAAGTTGCCACAGAGTCCTTTAGTTCCAGCCTGTGTAATTGTGATACATCGAAACAATTCTCTACTGGAAGACTGGGGTTCACTACAAAGTACATGCAGGCACAGGTGCTGATGTGAGACTTGAAGGACTGGGTGGAGTTTAAGTGAAACTCCTCCACAGGAAAATGTTTCTCTAAAACTTGGAGTAATCCGAAGTTGGGAGAATTTCAGAGGAAGCTCAAAGGGTGAGGAGTAAAGAATAACAGAGTTAATTAGGAGGGCTATTACCACTGGAAGCTTCAGGCAGGCAGAAACCCTAGTTAAACAGACTCCCAGACATAAATCACCAGCTCTTACCAGCTACATAGGCAAACTGCCAGGCTTTACAAAAGACATGGTAGGCTTCCCAAGTCACACCTCTTGAGACTCAGGAATAGAGGAAAACGAGGAGGCACAGTAGCAGCTGAGATAGCCAAACTACTAAAGCAATGGCCCCCAGGAGACTTAGTTATGCAGAGCAGGAAGCAAACAGCAGTTAAATCATTCTCCAGTGGGGGTTTGTGCCGCACATTGTAATGCACTTATAATTGTACATATTTTTATAAATTTTCAATTAAGCAATTGAATTCTTTTATTCCTAATTTGGTACTTCAAGTGCTAGTTTCTCCTCTGGAAATTCTTCTGCCGTATGACTGTCTGTAGGGGGCATGACTATAGGAGCCACCTGGAGGTAGACAGGGCTGCTGTAAACAGGCTTAGGATTCTTGGCACACCCTTGTAGGACATTACTTTGAGATTCATTTACAGCTTTCCTCAGATTTATTCCTCTTGGGAAGTTGTGGTCTGCCTCCTGCCTTCAGGGCCTTCTTGTGACTGGGCTATAGGACAGGCTCCTTTGAGCAGGCCTGCACTTGTTTTCATGTCACTAATAGCAGGATTGAATTTCCTCATGCTCTAAGAGTCTTCTAGAAGGAGAAATGTTTGATTCTCCCTCCTCCGCTCCTCAACACACACTGTCCTTCCTTCTTTATCCAAGCTTCCTACACAGATTCTTTTTCTCACTATTCTTTTTCAACTTCAAGTCCCACATCCTTAATGAAGCCTTCAGCTCACATAGCTGTCTCCCTTTCTTGAGCAGCTATGGCACTTAGGGAAGCAATGTGGCATAGTGAGGAAAAAAAAGTTTAGAGTCAACAAGCTTGTACATGAATGCCAGATCCAGAATTTACCACCCAGTTAACTTTGGAAAAGTCATTTCATCTCTCTAAGGCTCAACTCCCTCATCTGTAAATCATAGTGCCTACTTCATAAAAATTTAGAAGTATTAAATAACAAAAATAGTAACAACCATCACTTATATTTGACTTACAATGTGCCCAACTCTTCTATAAGTATGTTGCATATATTAATTCACTTGCTTCTGAGGCACAGAGAGGTTAAGATCACACAGCTGATGGATGGAGAGAGGAATTAAATCTAGGGAGTCCGTGACCTTAACCTCTACACTATAACGATATGCTATATGTACAGTACTTAACAAGGAGTCTAGCATATAATGTGTGATCAAAAGGGATGAAGGGGCCTCTCTCTGTATGACCACAGGAAAAGGCATAGTACATACCACAGAAGAATATAGAATTTGGAGCAGGGGGATAAAATCCCAGATATGTCACTTACTATCTGTATGACTAGGACAGAATTATTGTACTGCTCTGAACTTCAGTTTACTCATCAGTAAAATGGAAATAATGATAACACCAACCTCTTACAATTGTTATGAGGAATCAATGGCATGCAGTAAATGCTCAGCAAATGCTAGTTTACTTCTTCATTGTTTGCATCCATCATTTGACACTCATATTGCTGCTTCTCTCTTCATCTGTGGGTCCTGTCTCACCCAGTTTATGATAAGCTAAAGCTTATTATAAGGACTAAGCTTCTTGATAACCCTTTAGCATAATGCTGTGCCAATACAAAGTTCTCACTTAATCAGATTTTTAACTTTTATTGAGTGTGTGCTTGGTCAGGCATTATGCTGGGTGCTCAAATGCGTTATCCCCTTCAAGTCTCATAACTATTTCTTGTTTGTTGAGGGATTTTATGCTTCCTGGCATATAATTCTACTGAGAAATGGAACATATCCTATTCTTTGGGACTAATTTCAATGGCTGAGGATAATTTCAGAATTTCCCAAGTCCTTTTGTTGGCTGGTAGAAATGAACCTTCCCTCATCCTCCTTTCTAAATATCCTTGACTTGGTGACATTTTCCAAACAATTGTCAGTGTTTGTGAAGGTGGAAGCCAGGTTCTTCCTCTGAGGCTCAGCTGTATGAATAATCTTGTGATTCTTTTTCCTGGGACCTTTACCCTCATTTTTTTTCTTACCCTTTTGTTTTATTCATCATATTCAAGCCTCAGAGGACATGGAAGAAAGGTCTGTGTGACAATACTGATTCTTAGCATACATAGGGCCGAAGAGGACAAATTGAAAATTACATATAAAGAAACTAAACCTAGAGCTTTATTTGAATCAGGCAAAGAGTCATAATGCAGACATGTTGAACCTTGTATCTGTGCTCATTATTTTCATAATTGTGGCTTCATAATTGCTTCTGATAAAAAGCAGGGGATGAAAATTCAACATTAAAACATAAATAACCAACAAACACTATGTGGGAAATGCACTGTACTAAGGATTTACTTTCCCAGACAAAAGAGTGAAAATAAGTGGCTTTACTGCTACTGAATTCAAGAAATTGAATTCAGCTTTTTCAGTAGTTCAGATTTCCAGCAAATAATTTACAGTGTAAATGCAGTAGAGGTTTTTGCTGAACAAATGGTTGTGTATTGTGAATGAGGTATAAATTAAGGATACTCTGTTTTTTCTGAACCTACAAGTAACTTCTTTCTGAATCTACAAGTAACTTCATGTCTCCCTCTGCACTGCAGTTTGATTTCCATGTATGGAATGTGTTGCTTTGAAACAAAGCCATGGAAACTGGTATCTATTTGAGTGGTGTGCAATCACAAATGGGTGGAGGAGTACAGTAATGCAGTATGTTGCTTTAATTGAGTTTAGGTTAATACCACAACTTAGGAATATCAATCTCTATTACTTACATTAAGGCTAATATATTGGATGTAGCAGTTAGAGGTAAGAGAGATTAGAAGCCACACATTGAACTGGACCTGCTTAAAGAGCTACCTACAGCTGCTGTTTTTATCCCCTTGGCTCTGAATAAAGATGTTAAGTACCCATCACCAGAACATCTGACAACTCAATAATCTAATTGGACCACTTCTAATTACTGAAACAGCCACCATTATTAGGTACCTGTGATCCAACAGACTGC
Source organism: Mirounga leonina (assembly GCF_011800145.1). Classification (NCBI taxonomy): domain Eukaryota; kingdom Metazoa; phylum Chordata; class Mammalia; order Carnivora; family Phocidae; genus Mirounga; species Mirounga leonina. The sequence continues at coordinate 3,048,652 of NW_023270121.1, read as the reverse complement.
GTTACACATTTTGCTTGTCTTGTTGCATTTAATCCTTACAACAGCCTTGCAAAGTAGACATCATGACCTTTACTTTATAGATTTGGCAACTGACAGGGAGGTTAAGTCACTTATTTATGCTCACATAGCTTTAAATTGTACAGCAAGGATTGGACCAGGTCTGTGTGAATGCAAAACTTATGCCCTTTCCAATGTCAAATGCTGCCTCTCAGCTATGTGAGAGGTTGAGAAAGGCAGTGACAACTTTCAGCAGTACTACTGACCTATTGACTAAAAGAAGGTTCCACACCATCTCAAGAATCCCTTCCTCCGGGATTTGGTGGTGAAAGGACAACATAATGCTTACCAACATGAGCTCAGCATTGGAAAGACCTAGAAAAGCCCCACCTGTACCACTGCTGGTTCTGGGATCTTGGATAACGTACTTATCTCTGTGTCCTTGGTTTTCTCACCTGTAAAGTGAGGGTAATAATGTTAGTAAATACCTCATAAAACTATAGTATGAACTAGAAGAGATCATACATGTAAATTATCTGGCATGGTGTTTGGCATATACTAAGTGCTCAATGAATCTTTGCTATAATTATTAGTATATTATTTAATATTCTCATGTATAAAGTAAAGGAATTTTCTAGTCTCCATTTAGAGGACTTGGCACTCTAGCAAAAATGCAACTCTGGCATCTACCCCTAGCACACCACAAGCTATGTTCCAACTATAAGACACAAGCTATACCATAAGCTATGCTCCAGGTATAAGACTAACCAGCTGTAATAAAGCCTCAGATTCTCAAAGACCTTTAAATGTGCCATGTCAGGGGTGAAAAACAAGTCTCAGATTTTTAACTGAACATAAGATTTTTCTCCCAAAATAACCAAATTCACTTAATCAGCCCTTCAATTCACCTGCCTTAGGCATCTACCCAAATTCCAGAATCCTTTATTTTAGCCATGATCCCTGAGAACCTCTTCACTGGGTCAAACCTCAAACAGGTTTTTAAAGTCTCCTTCACATTAGCCTTTTTTGTTTTTACAAAACTCTGTTCCCTTTCAAACACTTTGCAAAGAATCAAATGGTTAGATTAACTTACCTCATACTGTATGAAAACCTGAGTTCCTAGCCCCCACACTAAAATATTTAGTGTGCATGTACTGCACAGTCATACCTATCATTTACGTTTAATCACAATAGGCTTATTTTTGCCATAAAGCAATTTCAGCTTTTATTTCAATAAGGTAAGCAGAAGCAGTGCTTATAAAGAATGAACTTCATCCCCAGGGTCAAACAGCTTAGCAAGATTGAGTCAAACGGCCAATTTATTAATATATTTTAAAAATATCCCACATGTTAAAGGAAACATTAGAAGAAAAGTAACATACTTGGAAAAGTGAAGGATTTCTCTAATTTTATTGTGAATGCAACCAGACATTAAGTCTTTAGGAAAGGGGAAGTCATTTTATGATACCACCCCCTCAAAACTGTAGAACAGTGTTTAAGTAGCAGTCTGCCTTCCATAGCCAGCTCCCTAGAAATAAAGAGGGGGTGTCATATGACAACTTAGTACCCTAAACTAAAGCAGACCAAATTTACTTAACAGCAATCCCCACCCCCTCACTCTTTGCTCCAGCCCAAAGAACATTTTCCAGTTGTTCCAATGTTCTATACTCTTTCATTCCTCCAAGATTTCACATCAGCTATTCCCTCTGCCTAGAATATTCTTATCCTGCTACTTTGCTTGTTTTACTCTTAATCATCTTTCTCCAGCACCTGGGTGGCTCAGTCAGTTAAGCATCTGCCCTAGGCTCGGGTCATGATCCCAGGGTCCTGGTCAGGCTCCCTGCTTAGCACGAAGTCTGCTTCTCTCTCTCACCCTTCCCCCTGCTTGTGATATCTCTCTCTCTCTCAAATAAATAAATAAAATCTTTTTAAAAATCATCTTTCTCATCTAAAATGTCATTCTGTCAAAAAGCTTTCCCTGACTGCCCCTTCTCCACAAGTCTTAGTTGGTTGATACTGCTATATGTGATTAGAACATCATGCACTATCTCTGTCAAAAAACATATCATATCACACTGATAATAATTATTTATTTGCTTGCTTAATCATTTATATTAAACTGTAAGCTCAATAAAATAGAGACAATGTGTTTCTTTTTCATCATTGTATCTCAGTACCCAGCACAATGCCTAGTAAATAAGTATTTGTTGAATTAAATTGAAAACAACTGTATTTGACCTTCCATAGACACAAAAAGAATAAACTTATGATTTGGAAATGTAGCCTTCTTTGGCTATATAGTGTAGTAGTTATGAGCTAGATTTTAGAGTTAGCCAACTACACTATAAACTTTCTAAGAGCAGATACCGTGACTTTCATATCCCCAGCATATTAGACAGTGTTGAGGATATGATGGGAACTCGGTAAATATTCAGTGAATGAATGAATGAACAAAGAACTCTCATTTTAGACTTTCTCCCAATCAGGAAAATCTCATGTCCTTTGAGCATAAGGGAATCTCCACCAGGACCCTAACACAAAATACTTCTCCATGAAGCCTTCTTTAATCCCCACTATGCCCTTAAACAGAAAACTTTATACCAACCCAAATGAATACAGAAGGCAAACCTATAAAATATGAGTATTACACAAAGCTTAGAAGGAATAGTCAATAGGATGGGCAACCAAATCAGGATTCAAAATGATCTCAATAAACCAGAATAAAATGTCTAAACCAAAAAGGCTCAGTTTAACTGAAATATGTGTTAATCCAGCATTTAGGTTCAAAATACCAATTTCACAAGTATAAGATAGGGAGAGACTGGTTCTGACAACAGTTTGTGTGAAATAGACCTGGGGATTTTAGTTGGCCTCAAGATCAATATGAGCCAGCAGTGGGATGTGACTGCTAAGATGCGAGTGCAATCTAAAGGTATGCTAAGAGAAGTATTTTGTCCAGTTCACAAAAAGCAATGGTCCCATCATACCCTATTCCAGTCCAACCACATCTGTGGTACTATTTTTCAACATTTTAAGAGAAACATTTCCAAACTAGATTGAGTTCAGAATAAATTAACTAGAGTGGTGAAAGAGTACAGAAAACATAGTATATGGTAGGTAGCTGAAGGACCTAGGGACATTTGCACTGAGAACAGAAAGTTTGGGGTCAAAGAATATAGCATCTCTGGGCAGAAAGAAAGGAACAAGATGTAAGGAGTGGTGGAGGGTATATGTAATTTGAAGAAGTCCCATCAATGAATCTAATACACACACAATCCACCATACCCATCCCATATACATGGTTGAGTCCCCTGCTTAACCCCCCACCCCATCACTGGAAAAATTTAAACAGAAACTGGACACCCACTGTCAAGGATGTCAAAGAGCAAATTATTTTTTGGAGCCAGTTGTTGGAGGAGATGTGTTGAGTAATGCCTCCAGGTTGTGCAGATGCTATGATTTTATGACCTTCTCTAAATTCCTAAATCATCTAGCTTATCCTGTTCCTCTGGCAATTACTATTCATTTCCTCAGACAGTATTTATATAAGACCTTTGTGAGGGTAGATTCTATGCATACAATTTTATGCAAAGTAGGCTGTCAAATATTTAGCAAGTAAATGAATTCTTGAATCGTAAAAAACATTAAGGCTTCAGAAAACTGAATGTTAACAACATCTACTGGGAAAACACAGGATTTGGATTGAGAATACCTAGATTCTAGACCCAGTTCAACCACATATTAGCCTTTTGACTGTGGGCAAGTCATTTGAAATTAAGTAATATCTGTTTTCTCTGTAGGATAAGAATAATAATGCCTGCCTTAGCTATCACATGGATAATAATTAAATGAATAAGAATTAAATGAAATAACATATGTTAAACTGAAAGGTGTAGGAATATTTCATAAACTATAAAGCACCAGACACCATTTAACCTGCTGGCCTATGAATAAATGGTTGACTACCTCTTTGGCAGATTTCTATTGCTATCAATATCAACATCACTCCTTATAGGAACCACCTCCCACCCTCATTCCAACAGCACATAACCCTTTCTGAAGCCATTTGGACCTTCCTATGAGGCCTTATTCCTCTCCCTGCTTGTAAATATAAGTGAGTACAATGAACCTCCTAACAGTGTTTTGAGGTAATGGAAACCATTTGGTAATGGAAATTGGGTGGCACCTATACAGCCTTTGTAGCCTGTCTTTTAAGAACTCTTTCCTACCTTCATAACCCCTAACCAAGCTCCCAATTCTTCCTCCTAACCCTATGATGATGATTAGAGCCATTACAGCCACCCCCCAGCCTTCCTCTCTCCAAACAGCCCTCTTGAGCCTCCCTCCCCTTCCTCTTTACTTCAGTAATTTACTTTTTTCAGCTGGCTTCTGAACAACTATTCCCTGAAAAGTCTGTGAACAAAATCTGGACTAAAGTGCTAAAAATTGATATTGTGCCTTTTCCCTTCCCTTCTCTGGGAACTGTCCATTGATAATGAATAAATATCTTCTTATCCCAAAGGAATGAGCCACAGGGGGACAGGATTGCCATTATTCTGGGGATACTGAACACTTTCTGGAATCCTTCACATACTCTCACATAGGCAACAGATTACTCTGAAAAGAAATGCCTCCCCCAGTCCACCTCTACTCTCTGAGCCCAGTCACCTTTTAATCTATGACTAGGTGTACATAGTTGGCCACATAGTCCAGTCTTGGGCTTGAAAGATTGGGTAGCAGACAGCATTGAGCTCCCTGCGATCTGTAGGTTGTGGCATGAATACTGATAATAAAGTGAGGATGAGTGCCCCTTCACATCCTCCTCTTCATGATTTTCCTAGATAAAGGTGGCACATATAGAGTCGCTTGTTACACAATGTAAATTTGTGCATTTGAGGATCCACATAGCAACTGGATTCACTGACTGACTCTAAAACAACACAGATATTTAAAGTGATGTGAAGAGGCAGCCTCTTCACAAAAAAATTTGTGCCAAAAAAAATTGTGCTAAAGCCCCTGGCTAGGTTTCATATTTAGACACTAATACAATTTAAACAATTTTCACAAACTTTTGAATTAGGAAATCATTCCTTGTATTTAACTTCTCTCTTCACTTATTCTTATAAAGTCAACTGGATAATGGAAAAATAAATCAATGCAACCAGCTGTATATCTCATATCACATTCATCTCTTTATACAGACAGGCGCAGCCCTAAACTTACATAAGTTCCTCCAGACAAATGTATTAAGCTAGAGTTTGCAGTAGCATCTGCTGTAAAAAAAAAAAAATCATGTTTTATTTAAAATTTTGTCATAATATATGGACTCTCATATAGAAAAAAAATCCTTCTCACTTCATGTTCTATGCTAGGACGGTGGAGAATCACAAACCAAACTTATAAGATCCCTATTCTAGCCTCACCTTTATCACTAACCAGTTGTGGGTGCTTAAGCAAATCCCTTTCCTTCTCTGGGCCTCCATTTATTCAATTGTAAAATGAATATAGTTGGACTAAATCAACTGTTCCCAAATAGCAGTCCATAGACAGGTACCAGTCAGTGACAAAATATTTATCAGTCATTCCTGAGCAAAAATGAGATAAAGGCAATGAAGTAAGTTTTTCATTAAGATGAATTTATTCAATTTTTAAAATTCTGAACTTAGGGACTTATTGATATAGGACCACAAGAGGTCATTATTTTATTACCTGGTGATAATAGAAATGGTAATATTTTTCTTTAATAATGTCTCTACTTGGAAAAATTCAAAGTTAGCAAGCTTATCTTAGATCTCATATTTTGATTTTGAAATGTTATTGGTATATTACAATAAAAAATCAATTAGATGGTATCTAAAATCCCTTCAAGGATTCTGAGGGCAGATATTGGAGGAAAAAGGGCAACAGGAGGGTGCCTGGACATGGGAATCCTACACCGCCGGTGAGTGACAGCCTCACGCGCTGCGAACAAGCACAGACTTGCAGACCTGTAGCGTCGGGGAAGGGACTTTATGACAGCCCCCGGGGCGGAAACCCAGAGCGGCGGGGTCGCGCACACACGAACAGCAGTCCCCGGGACAGGACCCCAAGCGGTGGAGTCGCGCGCATGCAAACTGGGAGCGGCTGGTGGTTTTAGAAGCACAAAGGGCAGAGATGCGCCCCGACCTGGAGGCAGGACTGGGAGCGCTGAGGAGGGGCGCACAACCCAGGACGCTGCAGTTTATAGCAGCACGGACAGAAACAGATATGGTGTGGCCTGGAGAGCTCACTGAAGAACAGACTGAGGTCTCTCTGCTCTGAGGCAGAGGGTTGGAAATGGTCTCTTCTGCTCTGACTCGTGGAAGAGACGCGGAAAGCCTCCAGGGAAAGGCGCCAGAGAACAAAAGCCCCAATAAACTGATTCCCACTGAGCCCATCCCCTGCCACGGGGGCGCAGGGCAACTCCACCCAAATAGGGTTGCCTGAGTAACATCATGGCAGGCCCCTCCTGCAGAAGACAGGCTGGGAAAACATGAGGCCAGCAACCCTAAGGTCCCAAGAAAACAGGTGCATCTTGCTTGGGTTCTGGTCAATAATTTGGACTCTATACATTCCCTCAAACACCCATCAACAGAATGACTAGGAGGAGGAGCCCCCAAAACAGAAAAGATTCAGAGATTATGACTTATGTTGCAGATTTACAAATGGATGCAGATATAACCAAGATGTCAGAGATGGAATTTAGGCTAGCAATTGTGAAGACAATGGCTAGAATGGAGAAATCAATTAATGGCAACATAGAGTCTCTAAGGGCAGAAATGAAAGCTGAATTGGCAGAACTTAAAAATGCTATCAATGAGATCCAACCCAATCTAGATAATCTAACAGCTAGGGTAACTGAGACGAAGAGAGAATAAGCGATCTGGAAGACAGTATAATAGATAAAAAGGGAAAAGAGGAGGCCAGGGAAAAACAACTCAGAATCCATGAAAATAGAATCAGAGAAATAAGTGACACCATGAAGCATTCCAATGTCAGAATCATTGGAATCCCGGAGAGAGTGGAGAGAGAGCGAGGACTAGAAGATGTATTTGAGCAAATCGTAGCTGAGAACTTCCCTAATCTGGGGAACGAAACAAACATTCATGTCCTAGAGGCAAAGATGACCCCTACTAAGATCAAGGAAAACAGGCCAACACCCTGGCATGTAAGAGTAAAACTTGCAAATCTTAGAACCAAGGAAATGATCTTAAGGGCAGTTAGGGGGAAGAGAGTCCTTACATACAGAGGGAAGAACATCAGAATAACGTCAGACCTATCCACAGAGACCTGGCAAGCCAGAAAGGCCTGGCAAGACATATTCAGGGTACTAAATGAGAAGAAGATGAAGCCAAGAATACTTTATCCGGCAAAGCTTTCATTTAGAATGGATAGAGAGATTCAGAGCTTCCACGACCGGCAGAAGTTGAAAGAATATGTGCCCACTAAGCCGGCCCTGCAAGAAATATTAAGGGGGGTTCTATAAAAGGAGAAAGACCCCAAGAGTAATCTACAACAGAAATTTACAGGGACAATCTATAAAAACAATGTCTTCACAGGCAACATGATGACAATTATTTCATATCTTTCAATAATCACTCTCAACGTGAATGGCCTAAACGCTCCCATAAAACGGCACAGGGTTGCAGATTGGATAAAAAGACAGGACCCATCCATATGCTGTCTACAAGAGACTCATTTTGAACCTAAAGATACATCCAGACTGAAAGTGAAGGGATGGAGATCCATCTTCCATGCCAGCAGACCTCAAAAGAAAGCTGGGGTAGCAATTCTTATATCAGACAAATTAGATTTTAAACTAAAGTCTGTAATAAGAGACACAGAAGGACACTATATCATTCTTAAAGGGTCTATCCAACAAGAAGATCTAACAATTGTAAATATCTATGCCCCCAACATGGGAGCAGCCATATACATAAGCCAACTGTTAACCAAAATAAAGAGTCATATAGATAACAATACGTTAATTGTAGGAGACCTCAATACTCCACTCTCAGCAGTGGACAGATCATCTAAGCAGAAAATCAACAAGGAAACAAGAGCTTTGAATGATACATTGGACCAGATGGACCTCATAGATATATACAGAACATTCCACCCTAAAACAACAGAATACTCATTCTTCTCGAGCGCACATGGAACTTTCTCCAGAATAGACCATATACTGGGTCACAAATCAGGTCTCAACTGATACCAAAAGATTGAGATTATTCCCTCCATATTCTCAGACCACAATGCTCTAAAACTGGAACTCAATCACAAGAAAAAATTTGGCAGAAATTCAAACACTTGGAAGCTAAAGACCACTCTGCTCAAGAATGTTTGGGTCAACCAAGAAATCAAAGAAGAACTTAAACAATTCATGGAAATCAATGAGAACAAAAACACATCAGTCCAAAAACTATGGGATACTGCAAAGGCGGTCCTAAGGGGGAAATACATAGCCATCCAAGCCTCACTCAAAAAAATAGAAAAATCCCGAATTCACCAACTAACTCTACACCTTAAAGAACTAGAGAAAAAGCTACAAACGACACCTAAGCCACATATTAAAAGAGAAATAATTAAAATTAGAGCAGAAATCAATGAATTAGAAACCAGAAACACAGTAGATCAGATCAATGAAACTAGAAGTTGGTTCTTTGAAAGAATAAGATTGATAAACCACTGGCCAGACTTATCCAAAAGAAGAGAGAAAGGACCCAAATTAATAAAATTATGAATGAAAGGGGAGAGATCACGACCAACACCAAGGAAATAGAAACAATTATTAGAAAATATTATCAACAACTATATGCCAATAAACTGAGCAATCTGGATGAAATGGAGGCCTTCCTGGAAACCTATAAGCTGCCAAGACTGAAACAGGAAGAAATTGACAACCTGAATAGGCCAATAACCAGTAACAAGATTGAAGCAGTGATCAAAAACCTCCCAAAAAACAAGAGTCCAGGGCCTGATGGATTCCCTGGCGAATTCTACCAAACATTCAAAGAAGAAATAATACCTATTCTACTGAAGCTGTTTCAAAAAATAGAAACAGAAGGAAAACTTCCAAACTCATGCTATGAGGCCAGCATTACCTTAATCCCCAAACCAGGCAAAGACCCCATCAAAAAGGAGAATTTCAGACCGATATCCCTGATGAATATGGATTCCAAAATCCTCAACAAAATCCTAGCTAATAGGATCCAACAATACATTAAAAGGATCACCCACCATGACCAAGTGGGATTTATCCCTGGGATGCAAGGTGGTTCAACATTTGCAAATCAATCAATGTGATAGAACACATTAATAAGAGGAGAGAGAAGAACCATATGGTCCTCTCAATTGATGCAGAAAAAGCATTTGACAAAATACAACATCCTTTCCTGATTAAAACTCTCCAGAGTATAGGGATAGAGAGAACATTCCTCAAGTTCATGAAATCCATCTATGAAAAACCCACAGCGAATATCATCCTCAATGGGGAAAAGCTGAGAGCCTTTCCCTTAAGATCAGGAACACGTCAAGCGTGCCCACTCTCACCACTGTTGTTCAACATAGTACTAGAAGTCCTAGCAACAGCAATCAGACAACAAAAAGAAATAAAAGGTATTCAAATTGGCAAAGAAGAAGTCAAACTCTCTCTTTTCGCAGACGACATGATACTTTATGTGGAAAACCCAAAAGACTCCACCCCCAAATTACTAGAACTCATACAACAATTCAGTAATGTGGCAGGATACAAAATCAATGCACAGAAATCAGTTGCTTTCTTATACACTAACAACGCAAGTGTAGAAAGAGAGATTAGAGAAACGATTCCATTTACAATAGCACCAAAAACCATAAGATACCTAGGAATAAACCTAACCAAAGAGGTCAAGGATCTATACTCTAGGAACTACAAAACACTCATGAAAGATTGATGAAGACACAAAAAGATGGAAAAATATTCCATGCTCATGGATCGGAAGAATAAACATTGTTAAAATGTCTACGCTACCCAGAGCAATCTATACCTTCAATGCCATCCCGATCAAAATTCCAATGACATTTTTCAAAGTGCTGGAACAAACAATCCTAAAATTTGTATGGAATCAGAAAAGACCCTGAATCGCCAAGGAGATGTTGAAAAAGAAAAACAAAGCTGGGGGCATCACGTTGCCCGATTTCAAGCTATATTACAAAGCAGTGATCACCAAGACAACATGGTACTGGCACAAAAACAGACATATAGAACAATGCAACAGAATAGAGAACCCAGATATGGACCCTCAACTCTATGGTCAAGTAATCTTTGACAAAGCAGGAAAAAACATGCAATGGAAAAAAGACAGTCTCTTCAATAAATGGTGCTGGGAAAATTGGACAGCCACATGCAGAAGAATGAAACTCAACCATTCTCTAACACCATTCACAAAGATAAACTCAAAGTGGATGAAAGACCTCAATGTGAGACAGGAATCCATCAAAATCCTAGAGAAGAACATAGGCAGTAACCTCTTTGACATTGGCCACAGCACCTTCTTTCATGATACATCTCCAAAAGCTAGTGAAACAAAAGCAAAAATGAACTTTTGGGACTTCATCAAGATAAAAAGCTTCTGCACAGCAAAGGAAACAGTCAACAAAACAAAGAGGCAACCCACAGAATGGGAGAAGATATTTGCAAATGACACTACAGATAAAGGGCTGGTATCCAAAATCTATAAAGAACTTCTCAAACTCAACACCCAAAAAACAAATAATCAAGGCAAAAAGTGGGCAGAAGAGATGAACAGACACTTCTCTGAAGAAGACATACAAATGGCTAACAGACACATCATTAGCCATCAGGGAAATCCAAATCAAAACCACACTGAGATACCACCTTACACCAGTTAGAATGGCAAAAGTGGACAGGGAAAGAAACAACAAATGTTGGAGAGGTTGTGGAGAAAGGGGAACCCTCTTACACTGTTGGTGGGAAAGCAAGTTGGTACAGCCACTTTGGAAAACAGTGTGGAGGTTCCTCAAAAATTTAAAAATAGAGCTACCCTATGACCCAGCAATTGCACTCCTGGGTATTTACCCCAAAGACGCAGATGTAGTGAAAAGAAGGGCCATATGCACACCAATGTTCATAGCAGCAATGTCCACAATAGCCAAACCATGGAAAGAGCCGAGATGCCCTTCAACAGATGAATGGATAAAGAAGATGTGGTCCATATATACAATGGAATATTACTCAGCTATCAGAAAAGATGAATACCCAACTTTTACATCAACATGGATGGGACTGGAGGAGATTATGCTAAGTGAAATAAGTCAAGCAGAGAAAGTCAATTATCATATGGTTTCACTTATTTGTGGAACATAAGGAATAACATGGAGGACATTAAGAGAAGGAAGGGAAAAATGGGCGGGGGGAATTGGAGGGAGAGATGAGCCATCAGAGACAATGGACCTGAGAAACAAACAGGGTTTTAGAGGGGAGGGGGGAGGGGGGATTGGTTAGCCCAGTGATGGGTATTAAGGAGGGCACTACTGCATGGAGCACTGGGTGTTATATGAAAACAATGGATCGTGGATCACTACATCAAAAACTAATGATGTATTATATGGTGACTAACATAACATAATAAAATTAAAAAAAAAAAGATATAGTTTGGCCTTGATGACAAAACAGATGAGAACATCTTTGATAGGATAACTTCTTTCATACCTTCATATCTAAATATTGGATTTACTTCATTTTGAACTTTCACAAACAGTAAAAGAATGGAAGATCTATTTGAGAAGAAAGGAACATATAAAACAGAAGACAAAGAATTATTAGCTACTGGAAAGGGAAACATTTGTTCCAACTTACACATCACAAACACAGATGAAATAATAGTGGCCAAATTATAAGGGAAAGGAAACCGGGGAAAAAAGGGCCCAAGAAACAGCACTCACGTCAGGCTCCATCAGAGGACACACTGTAAAAACAAGTCTCCAGTGTTCTCGACTAAGGGAAGGGGCACAGTAACAAGTTCCTTTCTTTACCACACAGACATGTGCCCAACCCCTGAATCTTTTTCCTTGAGAACATCCAGGATAGAGGCAGATGAGCTGCCACCCATGTGACAAGGAACCTCAGATGGCAACTGTAAACGCAGCGGATTATCAGAGAAGTGTGCCAGTCCCTCACTGAACCCCACAACCGTGCTTCACTGCTCCCTTCACCAGGAAAAGGTGTCTTGTGTGCTCTTACCTTTCAGTTGCAAAGCCTCTGATCCCAGAGTTCTCAATTTTCAGTTGCCTTATCTGTTCTTTGCAAACGACCTGTGGTCATTAGCACTCAAAGCACAATTTAAGGGGATAAAAATGATCTTAGTTTCAAAGGAATAATTTGTGTCAAATTGCCTTATTAGTATTAAAAACAGACACATTGAATGAAGGAGACAGCATGACACTCATATCCTACTTAATATCACTGGCATTTTATGAGAAGAAGGAACTATACTTTTTGTATTATATAGTTTTAGAAATCAAAGACACATGATAAATAATGTCAAGGAATAGTAAGTTAAAACCAAAGTTCCAATAAATATATTGTTTGCTTGATCATAATGCCCTCATCCTGTATTTGTGTGGCCAAACACCATATCTTCCTTGGAGCAGTGGGCACAAGCTCAGATGTACTCCCTATATCTCACTTTGCAAAACTCAAGTTTTATTAATTCTCTTCCCTGTAAGACTTAGCTATGAAATGGTATTTTTCCAAATATTTTTGTGAAAACATTTTTCCTAACCATACAATAAAAGTCTAGTTGCCATTAACAAGTTACAGTTCTGATTAAAGCAAATGCCTTTCAAAAAATAAATAAATAAAATAAAATCCCTTCAAGCTCTAAAATTCCTAGAATTATGCATCCTATAACCCTTTCTTGCCCAAGCTTTGCCATCTCTTTAGAGCCACATTCAAACGTTTTGTCTTAAGATCCACTCTAATGAGTCCCCATTTCAGAAGCACTTCTAAGAGATGTTAAAGGAATTTGTTAAAACTTGGTGGGTCTCCTTTACTCCCTCAATCCAAATCCCAATGAACTTCAATCTATAAGGTCCAAATGTTGGTCACTTCCAGTATTTGAGGATTCAACTATGTCTGATGTTACATTGAGAGAGAGGGAGAAAAGAAGGGAGTGAGAGAGGAGAGAAGGGGGGAGAGAGATAGGGAGATAGAGAGGACAAACAAGAACTTCACATTCCATCTATCCAAAAGATTTTGGGATGCCAGGAATATCTGTGCTAAACATCACTGCCCCAACATGAAGCTTTGCCTTTCTCAGTACCAGGCTAAAGAGTTTACCCAAACTGACCTCACTGCAGTCATCACAGATCCCGTTTAATCCACAGTGATGCCACTATCTCACATAGGTGCAGAGGTTTGTGCTTTTCAGAAACCTTTTCTACACTTTATCTGTTTGAAGCTATTCTATATAAGTTGAGCTTACTACCTGAGGAAGACACATCATTGGCATCAAATGTATTGCATAAAATCAAAAAATAGTTACCACTAACACAGGAAGAGTCTATATTATCCTGATTTTAGGTAGTCTTTATAAAAATGTCCCAGTTTACTCTTGGAGACCCAACAGAAAATGAGTTTTCAGTGCATGTATTTGCTTGGTTTGTGTGTGTTTGCATGTGTGTGTATGTGTGTATGACATAGCACATTTTTAAAAACACAGCTCCAGGTCAAGATTTTCCTGGCTGTACAGGACAGGTGACAAATCAAACCTAGTTTTGTTGTTTTTGAGAACAGTTCTCCTAAAGAGAATTTCTAGAAAGCTGGAGAACAGTAGCCTCATGGATGGGCCAAGTTTTCAAAAGGAAAAAAAAAAAAAAACATCAGAAACTGATGTCATGTTTCAAAGACATTTGAAACGATCAGGAGACTCCTTAATGCAGAGCCTTTGAAACCAAAGTTGCACTTCAGGTTGGAAGCAATATTAGAAAAGAAAGAGCTTCCACGAATTACTCTGTTCTGAGGCAGTGAAGATTATCTTAAAAGCTAGTGAATAGTATGGTTTCTTGCCAGTGACTGCAACCTGTCAGCTTGTCATTCTTTGTTCCCTTTTGCCATACAGTAAAGGAAGGGATAATCAGAATCAACAGGGTATTTTGTTACAAGGTGGTACCATAGAACAGAGGCCAGCACAGTATTTGACATATGGAGAACATCCAAAATTTGGTTGGGTGGTGGTGGTCACAGGATAACCATATACTTTGTTATTTAAACTGGGATGCATTTTAGGGTAAAAGTGGCAGTTATTAATAATTACACTAGGACAGCAGGTATAAACTATAACTGTCCCCAGGCAAACTAGCATGTCTGATCACTCTAGTTAATTCAGAGAGTGAATTTAATTCCAGACATTGGTGACTAAATAAAGGCTATAACAGTCTGATTTTAGACAGAGTACAGTCAAGTTGGGTGTTACTTCTTGATTCAGAAGTCAGATGATTGTTCAAAGATAGCCAGGTGTTCTTCAAAGAGAGCTCAAGTCTGTCTGATTGCATCTCCAATTTAAGGCTTATAATATTTTTAATTATGTAAAACTACTGATTAAGAAAGACAACTGTCACAGCAAAGAATAAAAAGCATGTAAACAATTTGACTGTATTACCATATTACCAATAGTATATAACAGACAAAATAACTTTCCATTGAAGATCCAATGATCTCAAGAGAATGAGAGAATTGTTTCTCCTGTAAGAACCCTCCCAAACGGCTCACTCCACTGCCAATAAGCTTATAGTAAAACGCAAGTGGTTCTTATTGAATATCCATGAACCAAGCCTTTCAGGCCCAACCTGATTGCTTGAGTTGAAGGATAGGCCCTTCCAGCCCTTCTTATAAGAAACTGAAAAGTGCGACGGATCCACAATGCAGCTTTTATATAACATCTGACCCTCTTTCAGCATATATCCAATAAAAATCTTTCTGATTTGAGAGTCTACCATCCAGTCATGCAGTAGCCATTTTCTTAAGTAATCTTTTCAGCTTCCTCAGAAAAGAAACTTGTCAGTCAGATTGATCAGAGTATCTACTATGCCAGCAAAGGCCACTTTACCAACAAGCAGCCACTTGGCAACATTTCAAGGCTTGTTCCAGAATAGCTAGAAGCAATACAATTCTTGGATGGTAAAATCAGGGAATCCCAACAGCTCCAATGAAATTGGAGTTAGGTTATCCTAGATCCCTTAAGGAGAAGAAATTACCCTATTTGTTAACATCAAGGAATCATGTTCAAAGTCAACACAACTCCGAGGATATAGAAAAATGTACCTATATCTGTATGCCCAGTAAACATCCTCAATTCTAGGCTGCAAAAAGGATTATTGGCAAAGAAAAGATTTAAATTACCCTTATAGCATGTGTCTCCTCAGCAAAACACCAAATGGCCCTTCTTCAATGACCAAACTAATGGAGAAAAGATATATCCACAGATGGTTACAAGATATCTATTGAGCCAATTACTATAATACCTCTCACCAATGCTTTTATCAAACATTGAGCAGCCATCAAAGTACCAGAAAAATACCCGGAAAGTAAGCAGCAAAGGGGAAGTGTGGTCTGGCTAGTCAGAAGCCTGGGTGGTTGTTCCTGAGTAATTAAGAGCTGGCTTAAACATTCATAGATTATAACCTCACATGTAAGGCCAGTTCTTGACTAACTTTAAGCACCTTTCTAATTCTCCCCTTATAACCAGACTCTCACCCAGTCATTTGATGCTATGCCAAAGATGCTAAAGACTTGTTCATTTCTGATAAACTAAATGCTAATATATTACCTCTCTACTTCTGCATGTTTTGAAAGAGGATTTTAGTGGACAACTTGCCTCTAAAGATAAACACACCTATTGTGGGACAGTAGACAGCCTGGTTTAAGGTAAATGTCTCTAAAAAGAAACCAGAACTCTAGCTTTTTCAACAACTCATTGGTTTACCTTGAGAAAGTTACTTTACTCCCATATTTTCTCTTCAATGGAAAAATGGAAGCTTTGAACTAGATGACTTATAACCACACTTCCAGTATATAGACAGTCTAGGTTAACTTTGGTTAGAAGAGGCTAGGAGTTAAGATGGTGGAGAAGTGGGGGGGGGGATCCTAAGCTTGTATCATCCCTCAAACACAGTTAGATAAACATTAAATCATTCTGAACACCCATGAAATTGATATGAGGACTAAGAGAACAAACTGCACATCTACAGGTAAAAAATGGTCACATGGTGGAAGGTAGGAGCTGTGAAGAGTAGTTTTGGGGTAAAAAGAATTGCAGATGCTGTGGAGGGGAGGGATCCTTGGTCATGGAGAGAGGAGCAAGAGAGAAAATGTGTGTGAGAGAGAGAGAGAGAGAGAGAGTGAAAGCAGTATGCAGGGGGTTGCGGAAGAAAAACTCTTCCCAAAAATCATTGGCTGGGAAAAGGAGAGAGGCTGACCACCACAAGTTTTTATAAGCAGCAGAGCTAAATTCTGAAGTTTTAGAAGTCCATATCATCACCAGGGTCATGTCTGGTGGGCTTAGCGGTGCTCCAGTAGGGAAGGAGTGCAGAGGCCTGGGAATGGGCAGCATGGTATGAGGATCCCCTGGGTCACACAGGGAGAAACATTTCCCCTGCTTGGAATGCACCTGGTAGAGGTGGCACGGCCTCTCCAGGGACAAAAGAACTGGCCATGCCAATGTGCTGCCCTGTTCACTAGCATAGGAACAAAGACACTGCCTGAGGACAGCAAACCTTGGTACCAGCTTTTTGCTGTGATTTACCATAAACTCTGAACCACTGCATGGTTCAGAGGATCTCCCACAGAGGATCAGCTCAGGTCCCTAAAATTTGAAGTTTTGAAACCCAGCCACACACATAAGACAAAACACAAGACTGCTGTGCCACCTGGCAGGCAGAAAACTCAGACACAGACAGGGTGAAGGCAGAGATATGACAGAAGCTGGGGACACAAGAGGGGTGATTGCCTGCTCTTCTGTGAGGGCTTCCTGAAGAGTGGCAGGTGCGAACTCCCCACTCCCAGGACAAGAGAGCAGGAGGACATCGTTCCTCCCTACCCCACCCATCAGCACTGACAGACTTCAGTGAGCAACACAGCACCCCCCCATGAAGGCTGGAGCCACTTACACCAAGTCCTGCCCCCCTGCACCCTGCAGGTGCATCTCCACTAAAGCAAGTCTGCCTGAGAATCATGCAGCAGGCCCCTCCCCCAGAAGACCAGCACAAACCCCTCACACGTATCAAGTCTACTAATCATAGAGTGTACAAAGATTCAGCTCTAGGGGAAATAAGATCTAGCTTCTTTGGGGTTTTTTTGGATCTAACTTCTTTTAACAAGCAGACCAAAACTCACCTAGTTAAAACTTGCCCATGGTGGACAAGTTCTGAACAACCCCCACTGTAGGCAAGGAGAAACTCTGCAGAGGACTGACCTGAGGGAAGGAACAGCCAAAACACAACAGCAGAGTGCACACCCTAAAAACCTCCTGAAGCACCAGGCCCAAGACAGTATAGGTACTCTTCTTAATACAGCCATTAATCTCAAGAGCAGGAATATAACAGACTTTCCTGAAAATCACACACAAAAAAACAGATACCTAGACAAAATGACAAGACAGAGGAATTCACCCCAAAAGAAAGAACAGGAAGAAGTAATCACCAGGGATTTAATCAATATAGATGTAAGTAAAATGTCTGACCCAGAATTTAAAACAACAATCATAAGGATACTAGCTGAACTTAAGAAAAGCATAGAAGACACTAGAGAATCCCTTACAGCAAAGATAAAAGAACTCAATACTAGTCAGGCCAAAATAAGCAATGGTATAATTGAGATTCAAAACCGACTAGATGCAATGACAATGAGGATGGAAAGCAGAGGAATTAATCAGTGTTATGGAAAATAAAATTTTGGAAAATAATGAAACTGAAAAGAACAGGGAAAGAAAAGCATTGGATCACAAATGTAGACTTAGGGAATTCAGCAACTCCTTAAAGTGTAATAACATTTGAATCATAGGAGCCCCAGAAAAAAAGAGAAAAAAAGGGGCAGAAGGTTTATTTGAGCAAAAGATAGCTGAAAATTTCCCTAATGTGGGAAAGGAAACAGACTTCAAAATCCAAGAAGCACAGAGAACTCCCATCAAATTCAACAAAAGCCAGCCAACACCAAGACATATCATACTCAAATTCACAAAATACACAGACAAGGAAAGAATCCTGAAAGCAGCAAGGGAAAAAAAAAAAAAAAAGACCTTAAGCTACAAGGGAAGACAGATCAGGTTCTCAGCAGATCTGTCCACAGAAACTTGGCAGGCCAGAAAGTAGTGGTGTGATATATTGAACATGCTGAATGGGGAAAATATGCAGCCAAGAATATTTTACCCAGCAAGGCTGTCATTCACAATAGGAAGAGAGATAGAGTTTCCCAGACAAATAAAAATTAAAGGAGTTTGTGACCACTAACCCACCCCTGCAAGAAATATTAAAGGGACTCTCTGAGTGGGGAAAAAAGACCAGAAGCAACAAAGACTAGAAAGAACAGAGAACATCACCAGAAACACCAACTTTACAGGTAATACAATGGCACTAAATTCATATCTATCAATAATCACTCTGAATGTATATGGACTAAATGCTCCAATCAAGACATAGGGTATCAGAATGGATAGAAAAACAAGACCCATCAATATGCTGCTTACAAGAGACTCATTTTAGACCTAAAGACACTTGCAGATTGAAAGTGAGGGGATGGAGAACCATTTATCATGCTAACAGACACCAAAAAAAAAAAAAAAAAAAAAAGCTGGAGTAGTCATATCAGACAAACTAGATTTTATTTTTTATTATTTTAAATTTTAAATATTTATTTATTTGAGAGAGAGAGCATGAGCTGGAAGGGCAGAGGGAGAGGGAGAAAGAATCTCAAGCAGACTCCATGCTGAGTGTGGAGCCCAACACAGGGTTTGATCTCGCAACCCTGAGATCATGACCTGAGGCGAAACAGAGAGTCGGATGATTAACTGATTATACCACCCAGGAACCCCAGACAAACTAGATTTTAAACCAAAGACTGTAACAAGATATGAAGAAGGGAATTATATCATAATTAAGGAGTCTATCCATCAAGATAATCTAACAATTGTAAATATTTATGCTCCCAACTTGGGAGCACCCAAATATATAAATCATTTAGAAACAAACATAAAGAAACTCATTGATAATAATACAATTATAATAGGGGACTTTAACATCACAGTTACAGAAATAGATCATCTAAGCAGAAAATCAAAAAGGAAATAATGACTTTGAATGACACACTGGCCCAGATGGACTTCATGGATATATTCAGAGCATTTCATCCCAAAGCAGCAGAATACACATTCTTTTTGAGTGCACATGGAACATTCTCCAGAACAGATCACACACTGGGTCACAAATCAGTCCTCAACAAGTACAAAAAGATGGAGATCATACCATGCATATTTTCATACCACAATGTTATGACACTCAAAGTCAACCCCAAGAAAAACTTTGGAAAGACTAAAAATACATGAAGATTGAAGAACATACCCTACTAAGGAATGAATGGCTTAGCCAGGAATTTAAGCAGAAATAAAAAAATACATGGAAGCAAATGAAAATGAAAACATGACATTCCATGACATACAAACTACCAAAACTGAAACAAGAAGAAATAGAAAATTTGAACAGACCCATAACCAGCAAGGAAATTGAATCAGTAATCAAAAATCTCCCAATAAATTAAAGTCCAGGGCCAGATGGCTTCCCAGGGGAATTCTACCAAACATTTAAAGAAAGGTTAATACCTATTCTTCTCAAACTATTCCAAAAATAGAAATGGGAGGAAAACGTCAAAACTCATTCTATAAGGCCATCATTACTTTGATTCCAAAACCAGACAAAGACCCCACTAAAAAGGAGAATTACAGGCTAATATCCCTAATGAACAAAAATGCAAAAATTCTCAACAAGATACTAGCAAATCGAATCCAACAGTACATTAAACAAATTATTCACCATGATCAAATGGGATTTATTCCTGGGCTGTAGGGGAGGTTCAATATTTACAAATCAATCAAAGTGATACACCACATTAATAAAAGAAAGGGTAAGAACCCATATGATCCTCTCAATAGATGCAGAAGAACCATTTGACAAAGTACAGCATCCATTCTTGATAAAACCCTTAACAAAGTAGGTATAGATAGAACATTCATCAACATCATAAAGGCCATATATGAAAGACCAACAGCTAATTTATCATCCTCAATGGGGAAAAACTGAGAGCTTTTCCTCTACATTCAGGAACAAGATAGGGATGTTCACTCTCACCATTACTAGTTAACATAGTACCGAAAGTCCTGGCCTCAGCAATCAGACAACAAAAAGAAATAAAAGGCATCCAAATTGGCAAGGAAGAAATCAAACTTTCACTATGGGCAAATGACATAATACTCTATAGAAAACCCAAATGACTCCACCAAAAAATTGCTAGAATGAATAGATGAATTCAACAAAGTTGCAGGATATAAAATCAATGTACAGAAATCTGTTGCATTTCCATACATCAATAATGAAGCAACAGAAATCAAGGAATTGATCCCATTTACAACTGTATCAAATACAGTAAGATACATAGGAATAAATCTAACTAAAGAGGTAAAAGATCTATATTCTGAAAACCTTAGAACACTTATGAAAGAAATTGAAAAGGACAAAAAGAAATAGAAAAACATTCCATGTTCATGGGTTGGAAGAACAAACATTGTTAAAATGTCTATGCTACCCAAAGCAATTGACACATTACATACAATTCCAATCAAAATACCACCAACATTTGTCACAGAGCTCAAACAAACAGTCCTAAAGTTTGTATGGAACAACAAAACACCCTGAACAGCCAAAGCTGTTCATCCATCAAGAATGGATGCTGATGTCCACAGTTGCCAAAATACGGAAAGAGCCCAGATGTCCATCAACAGATGAATGAATAAAGAAGATGTGGTATATCGGGTGCCTGGGTGGCTCAGTTGGTTAAGCGACTGCCTTCGGCTCAGGTCATGATCCTGGAGTCCCTGGATCGAGTCCCGCATCGGGCTCCCTGCTCAGCGGGGAGTCTGCTTCTCCCTCTGACCCTCTTCCCTCTCATGCTCTCTCTCATTCTCTCTGTCTCAAATAAATAAATAAAATCTTTAAAAAAAAAAAAGAAGATGTGGTATATATATAATGGAATAGTAGTCAGCCATAAAAAAAGAATGAAATCTTGCCATTTGTAATAACATGGATTGATCTAGAGTGTATTATGCTAAGTGAAATAAGTCAGTCAAAGACAAATACCATATGATTTCACTCTTGTGTGGAATTTAAGAAACAAAACAGATGAACATAAGGGAAGGGGGAAAAAGAGAGAGGTAAGCAAACCATAAGAAACTCTTAATGATAGAGAACAAACTGAGGGTTGATGGAGGGAGGTGGGTGGGGTATTGGCTAAATGGGTGATAAGTATTAAGGAAGGCACTTGGGTTTTTTGTTTGTTTGTTTGGGGTTTTGTTTTGTTTTTTAGGAGGGCACTTTGTTATGATGAGCACTGGGCATTATATGAAAGTAATGAATCACTAAATTCTACTCCTGAAACTAATTTTACACTATATGTTAACTAACTAGAATTTAAATAAAAATTTGAAAAGAAAAAAAAAAAAACATTTGGTCAGAAGAAACTTCATCTACAGAAAAGGCTGACCTTATTTACAAATGTTATTTGTATGGGCATTATGACCACCCTGCCCCATATACACTCAAATCCAGATATTTGGGTGATAGTTTCAGTCATGCCACTGGATTATTTTGGGTAAATCACTTAACTTTTCTGGGTCTTTATCATTCTCTGTAAAAGTAAAGGGATGAAATGTACTAGTAAATTTCAAATGACATGGAGGCCTTGGATTTCGTATGCCCATAGAGCTCTGAATCCCTCAAGAATTGCAAGAGAGAAGGCAAACGGAAAGGCCAACAGAAAAGCCAGTCATGTGAGACTCTTGGACACCTATCCCTATCATGACACCGATCAGAGCAGTCCTGCTTTTATCTACATTACTACTGGGGTTAGGTAATATTTCACTTGAAAAGGGGGTTCAACAAATGAAAGGAAATTTGAAAATCATAGAACTAAATTGTTCCCTGAGTTCTGTTTCATAAAGAATAAGTACTTATTTGTTAGATGACTGATTCTATAGATCTAAACCAAGCACCAGCAAACTTTTTCTGGGAAAATCCAGATAGTAAATATTTTAGGATTTGTATGCCATTCAATCTCTGTCACTACTACTCAATTCTGCTATTGTAGTGTGAAAGTGGCCTCGTTGAACAATATATGAATGAATGGTCATGGATGGCTGTGTTCCAATAAAAATTTATTTATAGACCCTGAAATGTGAATTTTATGAGATTTTCATGTGTCACAGATAGTATTCTTTTGTTTTTTTCCAATCCTTTTTAAATGCAAAAACCATTTTTAGTTTGCAAGTCAAATAAAAATAGGTGATGGTCCAAATTTGGCCAATAGACCATAGTTTGATCACTCCTGTTCTAGACCACATGATACAAAAGAGAAAATCAGATGGAAGAAAAACACGTTGTTAAAGGTTACAATCAGTAAATGAACTTAAAATACAACTAAACAATCTCTCTTTGCTGTAATTTACAATGTAGTCTGGAAAAATGAGAGCACTAGAGTTAAACTAGATGTGTGCAAAACCACATCTGCTATTTACTAGCTTTGTGACCTTGAGCAATTTAAACTCTCTGAGCCTTAGTTTCCCTATGTCATGTAGAAGTAAAGGCCTTTTACAATCTGTTGGAGGAAATGTGGTACAAATTATTTGGAGAACAATTTAGCAAAATCCATCAAAATTATATCTGTTCCTACTCTTTGACTCAGCAATTCCACTGCTAGAAATTTAACCTCAGGATATATTCACAAAAGGATGCCATGAGAAATGTACATGATTGTTCACTGAAGTATTATTTATACTAGTGCAAAACTGGAACAACTCAAATGCCCTTTAATAGGGGACTGATTAAATAAATGATATATCTACCTGATCATCTGCTATGCAATCATTAAAAGAATGAAGTAGATCTATATGAAATGCTAAGAATCTACCTCCAAGGAAAATTATTAAATGGAATAAAAGGTACAAAATTACATCTTATAGTAATTTTGTTAAATAATTGTTTAATGGTGATAATACTTCTACTTCATAGAATTGTTAAAAAGATTAAATGAGATAATGCATGTAAGAAATAGCAATTTAACTTCTTAGAAGGAAGGGACTTTTTTCCCTTGTATTCCCTACAGCACCTAGCTCTTATGTCTGACATGTAAATGTCCTAAATAAATATGTGAGAGGCAGTGTTTCATGGTAGATTGAGGGCATAGGATTTTGTGTTAGACAGACCTGGGTTTGAATCCTAGTTTTACCATATAATTGTGTTACCTTAGACATTAACCTTTCTGAGCATCACATTCCTCATCTTTAAAATAAGGAGGGCGTGTATAAAATATAAATCACAAGGCTATTGTAAAGCTTAAATCTGCTAACATTTATAAAATGTCTGTTATATAGGCTTTGGTGGATATTCTCTATTTGTGCCTCCATATTCATTTCCTCTCTCTGTGCTCTACTCTGGGCCTCAAGAGGAAAAATTCTATTGACTACATCAGCTGGGCTCCTTTGCCCTTGGGCTTTCAATTGAGTCCAACCAATGAACAGCACTGGCAAGAAATAAAATAGGAGAGAAAGGTCAGATTATTTATTCCACCCACTCCTTCTCTTTCAGGCTATGATTTGGCAGTTCTCATCACGTGGCTCTCATTATGGATCCCCTTTCCAGGTTACAGTAGTATCATTTTCTCCCCTGTCCCTTCAAGTCTAGGGTGGTGATCACCTCCTACTGTTATTAGTCTCAGGATACTTCACCATCCCTTGTTGGTACCCATAATCCTGTTCACACCTTTGTAAATGCTCCCTTCATCAGTGTCTCTTCAGTTGTCCTTTGAGTGTGTTATCTGTTTCCTACTAGAACCCTGACAAACACATAAATGTTAAGTAAATATTCATTACATTACCCCATCCTTCTGAATACATATTTCTCAATATGCTGCTTTCATTCTTTTTTTTTTTTAAGATTTTATTTATTTATTTGAGAGAGAGACTGAGAGAGAGAGAGCAGGAGAGGGGGGAGGGTCGGGAGGGTCAGAGGGAGAAGCAGACTCCCTGCGGAGCAGGGAGCCCAATGCGGGACTCCATCCAGGGACTCCAGGATCATGACCTGAGCCGAAGGCAGTCGCTCAACCAACTGAGCCACCCAGGCGCCCAATGCTGCTTTCATTTTTTAATACAAGAATACCCATCCCCAAATGTAATATAAGTCTAGATCAATTTTTTAAGCAGAAAGATTTCTCTGCCCAAACCTGAATGATCCTTCATTGAAGAATTGTCAAATATAACAAACTTCATAAAGTCCTACCTTCTTATTTGCAAATATCTTGCAATTTGTTGAAACAAAGAAAGAGGTGGGAAATCTGTCTAGTAGATTTAACAGAAAGTTCTTGGTGTAAATTGGTTGACTCCTCCAAGGCCCCCCCAAAAAACAGTTTCCCTTCATCTTTGGGAGTTGCAGTTCTGTTTTAATGAATCTATGGACCAGGCCAATGACAACATATAGTTGCTGAAGTCCTGAGCAAATTTCTAAAAATAGCTGTTGATAATAGAAAGACTGGAGGTATCACATACAAAACTGATAAAGATTTTTGCTTGTTTGTTTTTAAATAGTATAATGTGTTAGTAAAGTGATAGGGAAATGGATATGCTCATTTAAATTGGTGAGAATACATATTGGTAAATACTTTCAAGAAAGTGGCTTGAAAATAAGTATTAACATCCAAAATGAGTGAGATATTTGACAGATTTGATCAAGTAATTTCGGAAGAAATAATGTAAGACTCAAAGATATATGTAAAAGGATATTCTCACAGAACTGTTTATTAAAATAATATTAATGTTAAAGTAAGGGAATTGAGTAAAATATTATAATCCATATAATTAAGTACTATACAGTCATTAAAAGTATGTTGTCAAGTATATTTGAAATTATAAAAAAAGTTCATGACCTATCATTAAATGTGAAGAAGAAATGTTTACGTGTATATAAATGTATGGATAGATACAGATACATAGATAGAGAAATATAGATATAGATGTATAGTGGTAGGCAGAATAATGGCCTCCCAAAATGTCTACCTCCTAAATTCTAGAACCTGTGAATATGTTCCTTTATGTAGACATGACTACAGAAGAATTGTCAGAGGGATGAGACCTTGCTGTCTTGGAAGATAGAGGAAGGGAATTATGAGCAGGCAGCCTCTAAAAGCTAGAAAAAGCAAGGAAATGGATTCTTCCCTAGAGTCTCTAGATAGGAACACAATCCTGTTGATACCTTATTCTTAGCCCAATGAGACTCATTTCAGACTTCTGACCTATAGAACTTTAACATAATAGGTTTGTATTAAGTCACTAAGTCACTAAATTTATGGCAATTTGTTACTGCAGCTACACACACACACACACACCCACACACACACACACACACAAACCAATTAGCCCTGCCACTAATTCTGGGGCCCTCTTTGTACTAGTCAAAATTACCATCTTTGTCCTAGTAGCCCCCAGGCATCTAGAGTATGCCAGGTCCTGTCAGGCCTCTGAGAAAGGAAAGGCAAAAGTCAGTTTCTTGGAAAGCCCCTGGAAAAAGCTGGAACTTTGAACATGTGTTCCAACTTTTTCAATTCTCCAGGAGAATCTGGGATCTAGAGATCTTTCACACACTCACTCTGTGCAGATAAGGAGGAGGGGCATGGCAACTGATTTCATATACTAGTTCAAATTACCATCTTTGTTCTCACTAGCTCCCAGGTGTTTAGAGTGTGCCAGGTCCTGTCAGTGCTTTGAGACAGGTGAAACAGAAGACAGTCCCATGGGTACCCTTAGAAAATTGGAATGTTAGACATGTGGTCTAATTCTTTCCCTCTCCAGAGAAATGCTGGGGGCTGTGAATTTCCTTCCAATCATATAGTGCTGATCCAGTGGTATGGATTATAATGAAAGAATGTCTTGAATATACCTATTGGCTTCAGCATGGCTGGTTTTGCACTCACCTGTGGTACAGAAGCCCCTCAACTAGTTTCTGGATTTCCCACATAGGGAATTTGACCATGTACTAATGTTGATTTGGTGTGTTGGGGGAAAGGAGGGTCCAGGGCCTCCTATTCTGCCTTATTGCTGATATCATCTCTGTTCTCTCCCTATAGATAGATAGATGATGATAGATAGATACATAGATGATAGATGATAGATAGATAGATAGATAGATAGATAGATAGATGATAGATATGTGGGTTTTTTTTCAGATATATTTATGTTGTACATATAGTTCTAGAATATTCAATATCAGTGCAGTTTCAGTTTTTGGTGACCACAGTGACCGCAGTGACCACACTCCACAATTATGTTATTTTATCAGAATGTATTCATCTATTCTTTCGTTCATGTGTATTTAACATGTTTCTAATATTTTACTAATAAAACAATGTTTCAGTGAACAAGCTTACAAAGATATCCTTGTGTTTATCTAAAGAAGTTTCTTTATGATATATACCTAAATGTGGACTTGCTGTGTTACACAGAGCATGCGAAACTTTACTACATATTGCTAAACTGCTTTCCAGAGTATTTGTACCAATTTACATTTCCATCAGCAATGTATGAGAATTCCTGTGCTCCACATCCTCACCAACACTTTATATTGTCAGACTTTCAAATTATTGCCAATTTGATGGCTGAGAAATGGAATCTAATTGTAGTTTTTATTTTTATATCCCTAATAACCAGTGAGGTTGTGCATCTTTTCATATACTTATTGCCCATTTAAGTAGCCTCTTCTGTGATTTGTTTATTCCTATCATTTGCCAGTTTTTGTTGAGTTGTTTGACTAAAGTAAGAACATTAGTAGATGTGCTTTTATATATTTTAGAGAAAAATCTCTGGTTATATACACAGCTTATTGTTATATTTTCTTATAGAAACATTTTCAATTTTAATGTAGTAAAATGCTTCTTCATTCCTTTTGTTTTTGTCTCACTTAAGATAGTCTTCCTTATCCCAATGTCATATTTTCTTCTAAATGTTCTATTTTCTTCTAAATGTTTTATATTTTTGTTTTGGAAATTTACATCTTTAGTCTATTTGGAACTGATTTGGGGGTATGGTATCAAGGAACAATCTAGTTTTATTTTTCCATGTAGATTGCTAGTTGCCCCATCACCATTTATTGAGTAGTCCATTCTTTCTCTAAGAATGTGTATCAAGTTTCCATGTGTTGTTTCTGAGATTGGTCTATTTTATCTATCCCTGTACCAATATCATACTAGCTTAATAGAGAACTTTATAGTAAATTTTAATATTTTGTGGGATGAATCCTACATATTTTCTTACCATCTTGTTCTTTAAAAATTTATTGGATGTTAAAAAAATTCTTGAGTGTTTTGCTCTTTTATTTTTCCATATAAATTTTAGGATCAGCTTATTAACTTACACACACACACACACACACATCCTTTTTTAAGTTTGATTCAAATGGTATTGGAATTTAGATTAAATTAGGAGGAATTACTTTAGGAGGAATTACCGTCTCCTCAATATGATGTTATCCCAAGTTGACTTTTGTAACCTTGCTGAACTTCTTTATATCCAATTATCTCCCTCCCACCTTACATGTTACTAATATCAGCTAATATCAGACTAATATCAGGTAATATCAACTAATATCAGACTAATATGACCTTACATGTTACTAATATCAGCCTTTTATTTTTATATCCCTTGAGTTAATCATTATTGGTATTAATACTTTATAGAATAAATACTTATTAAATTTACACACATTTAATAATTTATTTTCCAGCTCTTCTTACATCTCATTCCCTTTTTCTGAATTCAGTGCTGTTCATTATTTCACCCTCACTTTTAAGCAATTGTCTTACTTTCTTCTGACTTCCACTCTTGCTATTGAAAATTCAGTCAGACTAATTGTCATTCCTTGCAGATAAACAGTCCTTTCTTTCTGCTGCCTTTTAAGGTCTGCTCTTTGTCCTCGGTGTAGTTTCATTATGATGAAACTGAGTATAGATTTATTTCTATTTTTCCTTCTAGGGATCCATTGCACTTCCAGAATGTGGATTAAAGTTTTCCATCAATGCTGAAAAATTCTTAGCCATTATTTTCTCAAATTTTGCCTCTCCTCAGTCTCTCTATCTTCTCTTTGAAATACCAGCTATTATTTATAATCTGCCTATTTGCATAGTTTCTTACCACTCTTTAATGTTTTCAGTCCCCTTTCTCACTTCTATAATGATTTTAAACACTCTAATTTTATGGACTCTATCAGATTGTCTTATTTGGTGATGTTCTTGAGATTCTAACCCTGCTTTTTGTTGTATTTACACTTCTCACTTGTGGTGGTATTTTTTTTTCATGAGACTTTGGGTTGTGAGCTCTTCTTCAGTAGGACTTTATATGTGAAGATCTTTTGCAGTCTAGTCCTATCATTCGAATCAAATTTACCAGGAACCAA
Organism: Mirounga leonina; assembly: GCF_011800145.1. NCBI lineage: Eukaryota > Metazoa > Chordata > Mammalia > Carnivora > Phocidae > Mirounga > Mirounga leonina. The sequence continues at coordinate 3,019,882 of NW_023270121.1, read as the reverse complement.
TTTTATTTTTTTTGTAATATCCCTTCTTTTCAATTGTTTTTACTAAATGGGCATTCATCCATCTACAATTTAGTTTACTTAACTTTATATAAAATCAATTACACTTGATATACTTTTTGTATCTTGCTTCTTTCATTCAACGATGTTTGTAAAATCACCTATTCATTTTTTTTGTTTAACTATAATGCATTTACTTTTATAGCAATCTTAATTTTCCATTATATGAATATACCACACTTCATTATCCCTTTATCAGTTGATGGATATTTTGATGGTTTCTAGTTCTGAATATTGATAACAGTGCTGCTATGAACATTCTTTTATATCTACCCTGGTGTTCTTATGCACACATACCTTTATGGTATATATCTAGGATTGAAATTGATGGGACTATGGTATCTGTAAAACCAACTTTACTACATAATGCCAATTTTATAAAAAGATTATATCAATTTATATTCTCACCAGCCCTGAGAGTTCCTATTGCACTGTTCCTTGCCAACAATAGTTAATGTAAAAATTTTAATTTTGTCCATTTTGTCTCATTAAGGCTTAATTTTTCTCCCTTATTTCCAATGTGGTTAGCCATTTAGATTTTCTCTTTAGTGGTATGTGCATGCAAATCTTTTAACCATTTTTCTTTTTTCTTTTTCCATTTTTTAAATTTTTATTTATTTTTTTATTTGAATATAGTTGACACACAATGTTCCATTAGTTTTAAGTATACAACTTAGTGATTTGACAAGGTTATACATCATTCTATGTTTACAACAAGTGTAGCTACCATCCGTCCTGTTACATCACTATTACAACATCATTGGCTATAGGGATATGCTGTGACTTTTACTCCTGTAACTTATTCATCCCATAACTGGAAGCCTGTATCTCCCTCTCCCTTTCACCCATTTTGCCTAACCCCCCTTCTTTCCATGGCAACCAACAGTTTGTTCTCTGTAGTTATAGGTTTGATTCTGCTTTTCATTTGTTCATTCGTTTCTCTCTCTCTCTCTCTTTTTTTAGATTCCACTAATAAGTGGAATCATATGGTATTTATTTTTCTTAGTCTGATTTATTTCACTTAGCTTGATACCCTCTAGATCCATCCATGTTGTCTCAAATGGCATGATCTCATCCCTTTTTTGGCTGTATACTATTTCATTTTGTATATATTCCACATCTTCCTTATCCATTTGTCTATTGATGGACACTTTGGTTGCTTCCATACCTTGACCATTATAAATAATGCTGCAACAAACATAGGGGTGCATATATCTTTTAGAATTAGCATTTTTGTTTTCTTTGTGTAAATGTCCAGTAGTGGAATTATTGGATCATATGATAATTCTATTTTTAATTTTTTGAGGAATCTTCATACTGTTTTCCACAGTGGTTGTACCAATTTACATTCCCACCAACAGAGCATGAGGGTTACCTTTTTCTCCACATCCTCTCCAACACCTGTTATTTCCTGTCATTTTGATTTTAGCAATTCTGAAAAGTATAAGTTGATATCCCATTGTGGTCTTGATTTGCATTTCCTTGATGATTAGTGTACTATGTTGGGCATCTTTTATGTGTATGCTGGCCATCTATATGTCTTTGTGAAAAAAAAATGTCTATTCAGGTCCTCTGCCCATTGTTCAATCATATTGTTTGGGTTTTTTTCTTTATATATTTTGGATACTAACTCTTTATCAGATATATCATTTGAAAATATCTTCTTCCATTTGTGGTTGCCTTTATGTTTTGTTGGTGGTTTCCTTTGTTGTGCAAAAGCTTTTTATTTTGATGTAGTCCCAACTGTTTATTTTAGCTTTTGTTTTCCTTGCCTTGGAAGACATATCTAGAAAAATGTTACTACAGCAAATGTCAGAGGAATTACTTCCTGTGTTCTCTTTTAGAATTTTTATGGTGTCAGGTCTTACATTTAGGTCTTTTTTTAAGATTTTATTTTTGTATTTGAGAGAGAGAAACAGAGACAGTGAGAGAGAGAGCATGAGTGGGGAGGAGAGGGAGAAGCAGGCTCCATGCTGAGTAGGGAGCCAGACATGGGGCTCGATCCCCAGGACCCCAGAATCATGACCTGAGCCAAAAGCAGACACAACCTACCCAGCCACACAGGCACCCTTCACATTTTGGTCTTTAATCCATTTCGAGTTTGTTGTTGTGTATGGTGTTAGAATGTGGTCCAGTTTCATTCTTTTACATGTAGCTGTCCAATTTTCCCAGCATCATTCATTTATTGAGGAGACTGTCTTTTCCCCATTGCACACTTTTACCTCCTTTGTCATAGTTTAATGGACCATAGAAAAGTGGGTTTGTTTCTGGATTTTCTAGTCTGTTCCATTGATTTATGTGTCTATTTTTGTGCCAGTACCATACTGTTTTGATTATTACAGCTTTGTAGTGTATCTTGAAATCTGGTATTGTGATACCTCCAGCTTTGTTCTTAGGATTGCTTTGGCTATTTGGGGTCTTCTGTAGTTCCACACAAATTTTAGAATTATTTGTTCCAGTTTTGTGGAAAATGCTATTGGTATTTTGATAGGGATTGCATTGAATTTGTAGATTGCTTTGAGTAATATGGACATTTTAACAATATTAATTCTTCTAATCCATTACTGAGAACCAATTTTTTGTTAAATACTTGGCTTGAGAGTTCCTAAACCTGGCAAATAGTGTAAGTACAAACTTCAAATCTATGAGAAATATAACCTACTATTGAAAATTTTCAGGAAAGACTTTTCCTCATTCAGATACCAGACAATGACAGGCTTCCTTGTTATTTCTCTGTATTATTGCAGGTAATTTTCTCTAGTCCATTTCATTGAAATTATAGCCCTTTGGCTTCCTGGTTTTATATAAAAGGCACTTAGCACTGACCCAAAGTTTTATCTCTTACTCTCATATAGGTGTTAAAACACAAACCTTTAGACTACTAGGTCTGATACCTCCCGCACCTCCCTCTAGGGCATATCATAAAATATATGCTTACTTCTCTGCTTTTACCTGTTTCTGAATCCTAGCAATATGCTTTAATTTCCTGAGAGCCATGTTATATATTTAATAGAACACTTGTTACAATTTATCTAATATTTTTAAGAATCCTCTAGGAGGGTTCTCATGGTATCTAATTCCAGTAAGTCCTTCAATATTACTTTTAAAATAAAATTTTAAATTTATTTTTAAAAGAGGGATAAATAAAGCACAAGGGAATTTTAAAATAATACTGAAATGGGAAAGAATTTTCAAATGAAGATATAAAACCTGGGAACTGTGGAGAAAATATTTGATAAATTTGGCTACATAAAACTTAAAATATTCCATATGCAAGAAAATTACCATTAAAAAAGCAGAAGATAAATGATAAATTATGAACAAATATTTGCTATGTATGTGACAAGAAAAAAGGCCAATTTCTTTCATATTCAAAGAGGTATTAATATTTAATAAGAAAAAAATAGAAAATGAGTTCACAAAATAAAAATCCAAATCACCAATAAACATACAAATACATATTCAACCTCACTTGTAATTAAAGAAATGCAAAATGAAACAATAAGATACCATTTTTTCTACCCATCAGATTGATGAAGACTATGATAATACCAACACTTGTAAAAGTTATATAGGGTTTTGTATATGTGCATAAATATTGCATATTCATACAAAGTTTCTAGGAGGATATATGAGAAACTTAAGTGACTACTGGCTACTACAGAGTAGAGGCAGAGAAGGAGGAAGATTTTACTTTTCATCTTTTGCTTTTTCTTTACAGTTTGAATTTTTACATGAAGAGGGATTATTTTTTAAATGAAAATAAAACTAGATAATAAGAATAATAGCAATAATAAGAAATTCCAAAAGGAATACGTCTCCACAGCTCCACAACATAAGTACAGAGAAGCAAAGAGGAGAGGAGGAGAGAAGGCTGAGAGCTAAGCAAGCACTGAGCTATGTTTTCTCTGGCTACTTTTAGAAATATTGCCCATATAGAGATAAGGGACAAAGTAGCTGTGTGGCTGCAGACTCATCAGTGGGGAACAGTGATACCTAATTAGTCCATGTTTATTTCTATGCTGAAAATGCTGCCACATTACATTCTGCACTGTAATACTCTGTGTTAATTTGACAATGTTCATTTTGATGCACATTAATTATAATGGCATTTTAACTTTCAATCTATTTTTGAGGAATACGGGTGGCAGCCATTACCATTAGCTATTTACTAAGTGCACAGTCATATAGAAAAGATTTATTAATATAAAAAGAAAGAAAAGAAAACAGACATATGTTAGCAAAAATTATGTTTTGAGAAATTCAAACATCATTGAATCCCTTTCTCTTCCAGCCTACCCTGTAAACCCTTAATCTCATAACCAAATGTTCAAGCTCCTCTAACATATTGCCTTTTCATTTTTATAAAGCACAGAATACACAGGTTGAAAATAGAGGGGAAAACTTTGCCATTAGACTGCATCTAAATTCCAGCTCTACCGCTTCCTAGCTGTGTGCACTTGAGTTGCTCAAGCTCTCTAAGTTCCAGCCAGTTTCTTCATTCGTAAAATGAAGACCACAAAACTATAGACAAGGATTGTTAGGAGAATTGAACAAGGTGATTAGCATGTGAAACATTTACTATAGTGGCTGACACATGGGTCAATAACCAATAAATGTTAGCTATTGTGAATAATCAATCAATTGTATACTGAGGACCCAGAATAATGCTAAGACAATGTGAGAGATACTCTAACATCTTATAATGTTCTTGAGTGGAAAAGCATGTAAATTCCAAGATGCAGCTATTGAAATCCTATATTGCCCATTGCCAGTACCCAATCAACCTTACTCTCAAAAGAAAAAGTTCAGCAGTTAAGCCCCAAAGCACAAAACTTCTCTTGTCAACAGTGGGTCCACTAAAGGCAACATATTCAAAAGGTTGTGGGAGGTGGCATCATGGTCATAAAAAGTAAATTCATTAGGTGGGAAAAACCAGGCCTTCAGTGCGGCTGAATAGCCCAAATCCATAATACTGATGATTATTCTCAAGGTATATGATCTAAAAACTACTAATTGTAGTTTAATGGCTTTATAAAGCCCACCCTCAAACTGTTTGGTTTTCTCGATCTTGTATGGGCTAACCAGCCAGCCAGGAAGTACCAGCAGAGGAGAAAAGGCTACCCCTTGCACAAGTATTCCCCAGGAAGAACAAAATATCCCTAAAGTGGCTTATAAACGGGTAACAACTATATCTGATGGTGCTGAAGGTGGTGGTGGAGTTGATAATGACTACACTGACTGATAATGAATCTCAAAAGTGCTCTTACACATTATAAATAACAAAATTGGAACTAGTCAAAATCTCATAGAAACACAAAGTGTTAGAGCTGTAAAGGACCTTGGGTCCTTAAAAGTATGCTCTATGGCCTGTGGATCCCTACATTTGTATCTTTGGGGTAAATACCCAGTAATGCAGTTGCTGGATCCTATGGTAGTTCTATTTTCAACTTTTTGAAGAACCTCCATACTATTTTCCAGAGAGGCTGCACCAGCTCGCATTCCCACCAACAGTGTAGGAGGGTTCCCCTTTCTCTGCATCCCCGCCAACATCTGTCGTTTCCTGACTTGTTAATTTTAGCCATTCTGACTGGTGTGAGGTGATATCTCATTGAAGTTTTGATTTGGACTTCCCGGATGCTGAGCAATGTTGAGCACTTTTTCATATGTCTGTTGGACTTTTGGATGTCTTCTTTGGAAAAATGTTTGTTCATGTCTTCTGCACATTTTTTTTTAATTTTATTATGTTATGTTAGTCCCCATACAATACATCATTAGTTTTTGATGTGGTCATCCACGATCCATTGTTTTCGTATAACACCTAGTGCTCTAAGCAGTACGTGCCCTCCTTAATACCCATCACCAGGCTAACCAACACCCCCTCCCCCCTCCCCTCTAAAACCCTGTTTGTTTCTCAGAGTCCATAGTCTCTGATGGTTCATCTCTCCCTCTAATCCGCCCCCCCTTATTTTTTCCCTTCCTTCTTCTAATGTCCTCCATGTTATTCCTTATTTTCCACAAATAAGGGAAACCATATGATAATTGACTTTCTCTGCTTGACTTATTTCACTTAGCATAATCTCCTCCAGTCCCATTCATGTTGATGTAAAAGTTGGGTATTCATCCTTTCTGATGGCTGAGTAATATTCCATTGTATATAATGACATTTTTCAAAGTGCTGGAACAAACAATCCTAAAATTTGTATGGAATCAGAAAAGACCCTGAATCACCAAGGAAATGTTGAAAAAGAAAAACAAAGCTGGGGACATCACGTTGGCCGATTTCAAACTATATTACAAAGCTGTGATCACCAAGACAGCATGGTACCGGCACAAAAACAGACATATAGACCAATGGAACAGAATCGAGAACCCAGATATGGACCCTCATCTCTACGGTCAAATAATCTTTGACAAAGCAGGAAAAAAACATGCAATGGAAAAAAGACAGTCTCTTCAATAAATGGGGCTGGGAAAATTGGACAGCCACATGCAGAAGAATGAAACTCGACCATTCTCTAACACCATTCACAAAGATAAACTCAAAGTGGATGAAAGACTTCTGCACATTTCCTGATTGGATCTTTTGTTCTTTGGGTGTTGAGTTTAAGAAGTTCTTTGTAGATTTTGGATACTAGCCCTTTATCTGATATGTCATTTGCAAATATCTTCTCCCATTCTGTCGGCTGTCTTTTGGTTTTGTTGACTGTTTCTTTTGTTGTGCAAAAGCTTTTTATCTTGATGAAGTCCCAATAGCTCATTTTTGCCCTTGCTTCCCTTGCCTTTGGTGATGTTTCTAGGAAGAAGTTGCTGTGGCTGAGGTCGAAGAGGTTGCTGGCTGTGTTCTCCTTTAGGATGTTGATGGACTCCTGTCTCACATTGAGGTCTTTCAACCATTTTGAGTCTATTTTTATGTGTGTGGTCTAAGGAAATGGTCCAGTTTCATTCTTCTGCATGTGGCTGTCCAATTTTCCCAACACCATTTTTTGAGGAGACTGTCTTTTTCCAACTGGACGTTCTTTCCTGCCTGTTGAAGATTAGTTGACCATAGAGTTAAGGGTCTATTTCTGGGCTCTCTATTCTGTTCCATTGATCTATGTGTCTGTTTTTGTGCCAGTACCATACTGTCTTGATGATGACAGCTTTGTAATAGAGCTTGAAGTCCAGAATTGTGATGCCGCCAGCTTTTCTGTTCTTTTTCAACATTCTTCTCTGGCTATTAGAGGTCTTTTCTGATTCCATACAAATTTTAGGATTATTTGTTCCATTTCTTTGAAAAAAGTGGATGGTATTTTGATGGGGATTGCACTGAATGTGTAGATTGCTCTAGGTAGCATTGACATCTTCACAATATTTGTTCTTCCAATCCATGAGCATGGAACATTTTTCCATTTCTTTGTGTCTTCCTCAATTTCTTTCATGAGTATTTTATAGTTTTCTGAGTACAGATTCTTTGCCTCCTTGGTTAGATTTATTCCTAGGTATCTTATAGTTTTGGGTGCAATTGTAAATAGGATCGACTCCTTAATTTCTCTTTGTTCTGTCTTGTTGGTGTATAGGAATGCCACTGATTTCTGTGCATTGATTTTATATCCTGCCACTTGACTGAATTCCTCTATGAGTTCTAGCAGGTTTGGGGTGGAGTCTTTTGGGTTTTCCACATAAAGTATCATATCATCTGCAAAGAGTGAGAGTTTGACTTCTTTGCCGATTCGGATGCCTTTCATTTCTTATGTTGTCTGATTGCTGTGGCTAGGACTTCTAATACTAAGTTGAATAGCAGTGGTGATAGTGGACATCCTTGCCGTGGTCCTGACCTTAAGGGGAAAGCTCTCAGTTTTTCCCCATTGAGAATGATATTTGCTGTGAGTTTTTCATAGATGGCTTTTATGATATTGAGGTATGTACCCTCTATGCCTATACTCTGAAGAGTTTTGATCAAGAAAGGGTGCTGCACTTTGTCAAATGCTTTTTCTGCATCTATTGAGAGGATCATATGATTCTTGTTCTTTCTTTTGTTAATGTATTGTATCACGTTGATTGATTTGCGGATGTTGAACCAACCTTGCAGCCCAGGAATAAATCCCACTTGGTCATGGTGAATAATCCTTTTAATGTACTGTTGGATCCTATTGGCTAGTATTTTGGTGAGAATTCTTGCATCCGTGTTCATCAAGGATACTGGTCTGTAATTTTCCTTTTTGATGGGGTCTTTGTCTGGTTTGGGGATCAAGGTAATGCTGGCCTCATAAAATGAGTTTGGAAGTTTTCCTACCATTTCTATTTTTTGGAACAGTTTCAGAAGAATAGGTATTAATTCTTTAAATGTTTGGTAGAATTCCCCTGGGAAGCCATCTGGCCCTGGGCTTTTGTTTGTTGGGAGATTTATGATTACTGCTTCAATTTCTTTAGCAGTTATAGGTCTGTTCAGGTTTTCTATTTCTTCCTGGTTCAGTTTTGGTAGTTGATACATCTCTAGAAATGCATCCATTTCTTCCAGGTTATCTAATTTGCTGGCATATAGTTGCTCATAATATGTTCTTATAATTGTTTATAGTTCTTTGGTGTTGGTTGTGATCTCTCCTCTTTCATTCATGATTTTGTTGATTTGGGTCTTTTCTCTTCTTTTTGGTAAGTCTGGCCAGGGGTTTATCAATCTTGTTAATTCTTTCAAAGAACCAGCTCCTTGTTTCGTTGATCTATTCTACTGTTCTTTTGGTTTCTATTTCATTGGTTTCTGCTCTGATCTTTATTATTTCTCTTCTCCTGCTGGGTTTAGGCTTTATTTGCTGTTCTTTCTCCCGCTCTTTTAGGTGTAGGGTTAGGTTGTGTATTTGAGACCTTTGTTGTTTGAGAAAGGCTTGTATTGCTATATACTTTCCTCTTAGGACTGCCTTTGCTGTATCTCAAAGATTTTGAGCAGTTGTGTTTTCATTTTCATTTGTTTCCATGAATTTTTTAAATTCTTCTTTAATTTCCTGGTTGACCCATTCATTCTTTAATAGGATGCTCTTTAGCCTCCATGTATTTGAGTTCTTTCCGACTTTCCTCTTGTGATTGAGTTCTAGCTTCAAAGCACTGTGGTCTGAAAATATGCAGGGAATGATCCCAATCTTTTGGTACCGGTTGAGACCTGATTTGTGACCTAGGATGTGATCTATTCTGAAGAATGTTCCATGGGCACTAGAGAAGAATGTGTATTCTGTTGCTTTGGGATGGAATGTTCTGAATATATCTGTGAAGTCCATTTGGTCCAGTGTGTCATTTAAGTCTTTATTTCCTTGTTGATCTTTTGCTTAGATGATCTGTCCATTTCAGTGAGGGGGGGTGTTAAAGTCCCCCACTATTATTGTATTGTTGTCGATGTGTTTCTTTGCTTTTGTAAATAATTGCCTTATATAATTGGCTGCTTCCATGTTAGGGGCATAGATATTTACAACTGTTAGATCTTCTTGTTGGATAGACCCTTCAAGTAGGAGATAGTGTCCTTCCTCATCTCTTATTACAGTCTTTGGTTTAAAATCTAATTTGTCTGATAGAAGGATTGCTACCCCAGCTTTCTTTTGGTGTCCATTAGCATGGTAAATGGTTTTCCACCCCCTCACTTTCAATATGGGGGTGTCTTTGGGTCTAAAATGAGTCTCTTGCAGACAGCATATTGATGGGTCTTTTTTTTTATCCAATCTGATAGCCTGTGTCTTTTGATTGGGGCATTTAGCCCATTTACATTCAGGGTAACTATTGAAAGATAGGAATTTAGTGCCATTGTATCGCCTGTAAGGTGACTGTTACTGTATATTGTCTGTGTTCCTTTCTGGTCTATGTTGCTTTTAGGCTCTCTCTTTGCTTAGAGGACCCCTTTCAATATTTCTTGTAGGGCTGGTTTTGTGTTTGCAAATTCCTTTAGTTTTTGTTTATCCTGGAAGCTTTTTATCTCTCCTTCTATTTTCAATGACAGCCAAATGATGGAGATGCATATTTTTCTCATTTAATGCTCTGAATATATCATGCCAGTCCTTTCTGGCCTGCCAGGTCTCTGTGGATAGGTCTGTTGTTTATCTAATGTTTCTACCATTGTAGGTTATATATCTCTTCTCCCGAGCTGCTGTCAGGATTTTCTCTTTGTCTCTGAGACTCGTAAGTTTTACTATTAGATGTTGGGGTGTTGACCTATTTTTATTGATTTTTAGGGGGCTTCTCTGTGCCTCCTGGATTTTGATGCCTGTTTCCTTCCCCAAATTAGGGAAGTTCTCTGCTATAATTTGCTCCAATATACCTTCTGCCCCCCTCTCTCTTTCTTCTTCTTCTGGGATCCCAAATATTCTAATGTTGTTTCATCTTATGGTATCACTTATCTCTCGAATTCTGCCCTTGTGATCCAGTAGTTGTTTATCTCTCTTTTTCTCAGCTTCTTTATTCTCCATCATTTGGTCTTCTGTATCACTAATTCTCTCTTCTGCCTCATTTATCGTAGCAGTTAGAGCCTCCATTTTTGGTTGCACCTCATTCATAGCCTTTTTGATTTTGACTTGGTTAGATTTTAGTTCTTTTATTTCTCCAGAAAGGGTTTGTCTAATAACTTCCATGCTTTTTTCAAGCCCAGCTAGTGTCTTTAAAATCATCACTCTGAACTCTAGTTCTGACATCATACTAATGTCCATATTGATTAGGTCGCTGGCAGTCGGTACTGCCTCTTGTTCTTTTTGTTGAGGTTTGAGGTGATTTTTTCTGTCTTGTCATTTTGTCCAGAGGAGAATAGATGAATGAGAGAACAAAATGCTAATGCCAGGATTTTTTTTTAAAAGATTTTATTTATCTCTTTGACAGAGAGATAGGGAAAGAGAGAGAGCATGTGCACAAGCAGAGAGAATGGCAGAGGGAGAGGGAGAAGCAGGCTCCCCACTGAGCAGGGAGCCTGACGTGGGACTTGATCCCAGGACCCTGGGATCACAACCTGAGCCAAAGGCAGCTCCTTAACCGAATGAGCCACCCAGATGCCCAAGGCCAGGATATTTTTCTATTTTCTTCACTAATGTATTTTGTTCATTGAGTCTTAGGACAGGATTTTGAGCAAGGTAAGTGCAAAACACATATGTGAAATTGATATCCTCATCCCTTCTCTGGATCTTACCCCATCCTGGATTGCCAAACAGATTGGGGTAGGGAGTAAGCTTAGAGTAAAATTCAGAAATGGGTTAAAAGTTAGAGAAGGCTATTATATATATATCATCTGTAAGGAATGCGGGGGGGGGTGTTCTATGTATCTGGAGACAGCTGTTTTTGACACCTTGGACTAACAACATAAGGCCATAAATAATTGCTGTCAAGTACAGAGAATGGACAAGTGCTATAGAAGGCCTTGTGCAGAAAATGAGATTAGGGCTTGATCCTTAAACATGGGTAGAATTTGATATACAGGCAGTAGGATTCACAGATGAACAGAGCTTGGAAAGACATCTTTGAAGTTATCCTACCTCCCACCACCCAATGCAGGAATTTTCTCTACCACATCATTTCAACACAAAAGTCATTAACTGACTAGGCAGCTCATCCTTTCTGAGCAGCTGATTGTGACAAAGCTCCTATGATAAACCAAAGTCTGCCTCTTCAGAACTTCTGCCAATTAGTCCTAGATCTATCCTCTGAAGCTCCAAAGACCATCTACTCACTTTCTCATATGATAACTCTTCCCATTTTAGAAGGCAGCTCTTTAGTCCTTCCAAGTCAGGCTGAAATGAGGTAGACATTCCTTCCTTGCACTCACATACATGCCCACACCCAGTAGTCTGAGGAACACCCCCAGTCCCAGGGGAGCCTACCCCAAAGAGAGAGCATTTCTGCAAAAATAGAGATTTAAATGAGTCTGGTGAAATAATCACTGCTAAAAACAGCAACTTGCTGGATGGCCTCCAATTCACAAAAGCAAGCAGCCAGCACAAATGTATTCAAATGTGGAACTGGGAAAATGGATCCATTTTCTCTTCAACAATTGTTCTTCCTGAAATTGAACAATTTCTCACACTGTTCTACATTACACACTAATTGTTCCCTGATGCTGAGGCCAGTGGAAGCTCCTTAACTGAAAAGTACTCTCAACACTGCATTTCTACTATCTTAGGCCAGAATTTGCCCTTAGAATCCAGGAGAGAACTGGAGTGCCCACAGAATGGATGAACATGAAACATGTGTTTTCATGAGATGACAAGGAGAATAATTGCACTTGCAGAGTTTCACAGCAAATCCAAGAGAATGTTCAGGATGTGAAGAATTTTACAAGAAATATTAACATTGTCAAAGTAGCATATTACTGTGAAATTCTCCAAAATCCAACCACGCTCTTCTCACAGGAAAATTGGTCATAACCTAATGGAACAGACTTTAATTTCATACTCTGTCTATGAAGCTTTCATTTATAGTTTAACAGTTTTAGTGAAGAGTTCATATTGCACAGTTTTACCAAACAGATTCATGTTTTCTAGATGAATTTTAGACACTTTTCTCTCCAAAAACTGGCTGTAGCTTACCTTTCTAATTGTAGCGTCCAATATACCTCTTCACAGATCAGTCTATTGGCTATGTTCCCAAAATACTCAGTGCTTCTCTGCCTCTCTCTACATCTTTCCCTTAGTGAATTCCTTCACTAGTGATGTTTCATTCCCATGCCTCCATCTCTCCACATATCAAAATCCTGCTTTCAAGGCCCAGTTCAAATTATTCTTCTTCCCTGAACTTTCCATAATTCTCCCATCCTAGTCCCCTCCTCTGAATTTTCAAAGTAATTTATCTGCACTGGCCTAAGACAAAAGCACGTTTTAGTCTTGGTTAGAGAGGGGTAAGATGATGCTAGAATTCAATGGGAAAAAAGCAAAGGTCCAAAGACAAACTGCTGCAATAAGTTGAAAAGTCTATAATCAGGTTTAATTAATAAAATATACTTACTCAACAAATATCTATTGAGTGCCCACTATGTGCCTGATACCCTGGGAGGCACAGTAGTTATAGTACAGAAAAAAAAGGAGAAAGATGATACCCAAGAGACAGGCATGGTCAAACCACCACACCAATATAGACCTCACAAAGATCTTTCACTTGAGCACCTGGATGGATGATGGTGCTGTTTACTGAGATGAGAAAAACTGGGAGAGGTACAGGTTGTGGTGGAGTTCTGCAGACTCAAGGGTTCTATTTTGGTCACTTAAAGTTGGAGTACACTGTGTAACATACAAATGGAGATGTCAAGTAGGCAACTGAATATACAAGTCAGAGACTCAGGAGAGAGGCCAGGAGTAGAAATGAGAGGAAGCAGTTGAATGTCAACAATCAGAAAGTCAAGAGACAGTTGAAAGCAAGTGAAAAGTGGTCAGCCTACAACCAATTCTGTAAATGCTGAGAGCCTCAAAAGAGACTATATATTGGTGACAGGCTCTGCAGAGTTAAAAGAAAAATCTTAAAGGGTCCAAGCCACATTGACAGTGCTTATCACATTCACCTTTTCTTATCATTATATATGGACTTGTTTCATATCTCCTATTATACTTTGGTGGTGTGGAATAACTAGGCCAAATAAATAGTGCTCCTTTGACTTCTGAGTCAACTGACTTCTAGATAAAGAATTTAGATGATAGAAATTAAAATATCACCTTTTTTTTTTTACTACCGGAGTCTAGAGTCAAGGACATAGCTTAGGTGAGTTTCCTAAATCTGAAAAACAAAACTAGATAGACTTAACTCCCATCACAAGTGGCACTAGAAGTCAACAGTCCTCCCATGTGGGAACCCCCACATATATGACTTAAGGCATGGTAGAGCAGACTAAAATGTATCTCAAAAGACATAAGCTACAAGGATCTCAAGTAAAGCATAGGGCACTGCTAAGCTACGCCTGCCCAGCACCCTCTCTCAAACTCACTAATCAGAACAGTTACACCTTCTCCTTAAGAGAGGATGGAATGAGGGAACAGAGAGAGGCCAGAGTGTTACGTTAATGGGATGTCACTTCACATAGAAGGAAACATCAGGAGTTGGGGAGAAGTGAACTTCCTTATCAGACTGGAAGCTCCTGAAGGAAGGCAGAGGTGGAGCTTTGGACCCCCATATATCCCCCAGAGAATCCTGCATAGTGCCATGCTACAACAGATGCCAAATACTTACTACATGAAAGAATGGTGCCAGGAAGACTATACATATGTGTCATGGGCCTCCTTCATTCAAAATTCTGTTTAAAATTCTCCTCCTCTAGGAAGCCTTTTCTTATTAACCCTTCTGCACTATGATCACCTCTTAGTTCTGAGCTTCCATGTTGCATCCTTATTCTAGTTGTGTCATATTAATTTGCATTCATTTGTATACTGTTTTGCAGATGTTACTATAAGTCATTTGCTATGCAAAAAAAAAAATTACTTTCTCCAAGTTCATAGTGAGCTCCTTGTAATCATGCCTCCTATTCTTCCCCCTCAGCTATGCCTAGAAGAGTGGTATGCACACAGTGGGAGCTCATACAGTGCCATGAGTGGCCCTGCTAATTGTTGAGGTTAGTCTTTCATGAGAACCAGAGCGCAGTAACCACCAAGACATAAGAATCTCCATTGCATCTGACTTCTGTACTGGATGAATTTCTCACAGGCCTCATTTCTATGCTCTCAGAACAAGATTCCTTGCCTACTGCCTTTTTCTATCTATCACAAAGGAGTGCATAAAGAATGACAGACTCCAAACAGGCTGAGCTCCTTCCTGCCCTTTTGTGCTAAAGGAACACTCCATAGTGACAGGTTTTTGTAGGATATGACAAAGGAAGCTCCAAAATGAAAGCTGAAAGCTGACGATGGAGATTTCTCTGTATGAGGTTGGTCTCACCCTAATTCCTCTGTGAGCTCAGTTATGGAGCCATCACGGGTCACACAAATTGATAATGCATTTGATAGGGCATTAAAAATAGCAGATAAGAAAAATTCTAGAAATAAGCTTTCACTCTAGTGGAGTTCATAGAATAAGGAACTAACCCAACATATATTAACTAAAATGCCAGTTCTAAAACTAAGGGGGTAGGGAGGTGGGCAAAATGATTGAAAGGGAGTGTGAGATACAGGTTTCTAGTTATGCAATAAATAAATCATGGGAATAAAAGGCACAGCATAGGGAATATAGTCAATGGTGTTGTAATAGTATTACATGGTGACAGAAGGTAGCTACACTTCTGGTCAGCATAGCATAATGTATAACTTGTTGAATCACTATGCTGTACACGTGAAACTAACGTAACATTGTGTGTCAACTATACTCAAATTAAAAATAAATACATAAATAAATAAAATAAAACTAAGAGTCTTTCATTTCCTAGTCCCATCTTGAGCTCACCTACTACAGAATGATTTGATATATACAAGGGGTAAACTAAAAATAAACTCCACAAGGGAGGCAGAGCTTCAACATGAGTTTGACACAAAAATATTTAGTAAGATCAAAGTTCATGTCTTAGTATGTCTATGCATCATACTGCCAGCATGTGATATGTATGTGTGCTAAGTAGGAGAAAGTGGGGGTAATCTTTGTATATGACCGGGGATAATTATCCTGATCTAGAAATATATAAAATATCAGACAGAAAATCCCTAATTCATAGCCCTTGTTCTATAAATGAGGAAAATAAATCAAGAGGAAGTAAATTAGGTTTCAAAGCCAGGCTTCTGGTTCCTCATATGTATCTTGCTGCTCTCTGCAGGATGGGAACTTCTAGAGGATAAGCTATTTAATGATAGTTCTCAACTGATTTGCCCTTTCATTTTTATTTTTTTTATTTGGGAGAGAGAAAGTGAGAGAGAACATGAGGAGGGGGAAGGGGCAGAGGGAAAGCAGACTCCCTGCTGAGCAGGCAGCCCGATGTGAGGCTCAATCCCAGGACTCTGGGATCATGATCTGAGCCAAAGGCAGACACCTAACCGACTAAGCCACCCAGGCGCCCCTGATTTGCCCTTTTAATTGCATAAACTATAGTAATGATATGTTTTTGGCCATTTGCCTCCATGTAACTTTAGAGCCACTATCTGTATTATTATTTGCCATGACTCTGCAAATTAAAAAACAGTCTCATCTTGCATGTGACACTACTGAGAGACAATGACTAAATGATTTTTCCAAATTCACAGAATTCATTATAAAACACAGTATTCCATCTTTACTCTGTAGAATACTTAGAAGGATGGACTTTAGGGTACAAATTAACTCATCTCTACTTCTCCCTGAATATGCCATGTGTTTTCTTCACATTACACCTTGACTGATGCTATTCCTTTGCCTGGAACATCTTCTTATCAGCCTGGCCATTCTCATCATAATCTATAAAAATGCTATCTTTCATGGGACATATAAATTATTACCTCCTTTATGGAGACTTCTCTAATTCCCAGCTCTCAAACAAAATATCTTTTTTTTTTCTTTTGCAGCTGCAGTCTTCAGTTTCATTGCCTTAAAGTACATGTCACATTATCCCTTTATGACAGTCATTTTTTTATGGCAAACACTGTTGGTTGCCTACCCAGTAACCATTTTTACCACTTCTTGCCAAAAGAAATCCTGGTTGGAGGAGCAATGTGCCAAGCCCCAGGGAATGAATTCTAATTTATCTAAGCCAAATATGATTATTCCATTTTCCTTTGCCATACAACCTCCATCTTTGTTTTCCTCACAGCTGGGGGTGGCCATATGAAAAATATTCTAACCAATGAGACTGTCAAGAACTGTGAACAGTCTGAGATTTTACCCTATTTACTAGCTAACAGATTAACCTGCCACAGTGTTATGGATGCTGGCAGAAGACACACAAATCTTGAGCCAGAGACAAGACTTTTTCACTCACAGCAACATTAGTAACCAGAGTATCAGCATTTTCTTCAGCCTGTTCTCCCATCCCTAGTTCCCACAGGTTGATACAAAGAGAGCCACATGACAACTGTGCACTCAGTACATTAGGTTACAGGAAAGGAATCCTGAGTTTAGGAAGCACAAATCTTTTATAATAGGCAGTAATCAGACCTGCTCTTTGCCCTGGAAGAAGACATTATCTCTATCTTCCAAGGCTATCTACTACACAAACATCCTTGAAAAAATAGTCCAAAACAAAGGCAGTCATGGTCTCTGCTCATAAGACATGCTGAAATGCAAGCGACCATTGGAGAATTGCCTCCCAAAAGAGAGTTGTCTTTCAAAGGAATTTGATGTAGAGGTTTTTGTGAAAGATTTTTCTCCATAGTAAAAAGAAAAAGCTGCAAAAATAGAGCCCATCCCATTTCTCCCTGTCTAGAACACTTACATGTGAAGACATGACGTTCACATGATGCATTAATACTTCTGTAGCCATCTTGAAACTCTGAGAAGAGACCAAAAGAATCCAAGGTTGGCTACCTAGGCCCCAGGAATCGTATAGCTGCTGAAATACCCCAGGAATAATCTACTTTTCCAGGCTTGACTTTAAGTAAAAATATAGTGGCCTTGTAGCTTAAACTGTTAGTAGAATTTCCTTGTACTATCAGGCAAAAGTATTCAACCTGAAACTTTTTTTAGAAGTTTTATTTATTTATTTTGAGAGAGTGAGGGGGATGAGGGGCGGAGGGAGAGAGAGAATCTCAAGGAGACTCTGCACTGAACATGGAGCCCCACACTGGGCTCAATCCCACAACACCAAGATCATGATCTGAGCCAAAATCAAGAGTCAGATGCTTAACCAACTGAGCCACCCATGCACCCCTGAAATGTTTTTTTCAAGATTTATTTATTTATTTATGTATTTATATATTTATTTATTTATTTGAGAGAGAGAGAGAGAGAGAACATGCTGGGAGGAGGGGCAGAGAGAAAGGGAGAGAGAGAGGGAGAGAGAGTCTCAAGCAGACTCCGTGCTGAGCATGGAGCCCAATGTGGGGCTTAATCTCATGACCCTGAGATCACGACCTGAGCCAAAACTGAGTCAGATGCTTAACTGTGCCACCCAGGTGCCCCAACTGGAAAAATTTTTTGTAGTTGTTGTCTACCCACTTACTGAAAGCCAAAAGTATGTCAAATATAGTAATTGAGATATGGGTTTGAATTTTTAGTCTACTATTGACTATTTGTGTCTTTTAGATTGTTATTTAATTTCTCTAATCCTTAGTTTTCATTTCTGTAAAATTGGTATTATAATAATAACATAACCTGCCTCATAGGGTTTTTGTGAAGATTAAGTGATAAATGCCAAGAGCTTAGCCTAATGCCCAGTACATAGTAAGCATTCAATAAAAGATAGCTAACTGTATTTTTCTTTTCTCCCATATAAAACCTAGGACAAAGTCATTTGCAGAATCAGAAGAATGTGTAAAATTAGCTGTGCAGGGCTACATAGCCTGAGACTTAAATATAACTACTTTTCAACTCTCTAAGGTAAACAAAAATAGAAAGAACACAGCTAAATAGAATTCTTGGATAATCTCCCAAATTCATCTTTGTCAATATTTTCAATTCCCACCCAGACACCCATTGAATTTTTTTTGAATAAGATTCTTTCCCAATTATAACAATAGTGCATGTTCATTATAGAGAATTTGAAAAAATGCAAAAATAGAAATAAAAATCAGGAAAAATCAGTTCCTAGCTCCACCACCCAAATTCAACCATTGTTAGCAATCAGCTGCATTTCCTTCCATCCTTTCTACTGTGCATTTATATACATATTTTTAAATATGGTTGTGTTTATTCTCTATATAAAGGTTTGCACTCTTTTTTATCCAGTTAATATTATAATATAAAGATTTTCCCATGTTATTAAAAGCTCTTTGTAAGCACATTTTTTTTAGAGAGAATAGGGGGTGGGCAGAGGGAGAGAGAGAATCTTGAGCAGGCTCCATGCCCAGCACAGAGCCCAATGCGGGGATTGATCTCACAACCCTGAGACCACGCATGACCTGAGCCGAAATCAAGAGTTGGTCACCTAACTGACTGAGACACCCAGGTGCCCTGTGAACACATTTTTAAATGGCTGCCTAGTGCAGTCATTGTGGATATGCCACAATGTACTTAAATATATTCCCACATTCTCATACACTTTGGTTTTGTCCCCCATTTGGCTAAAATAAATAACAATGAGCATATTTGTGCCCTATGAGCACATTTTGAAATGACTGTCTAGTGCAGTCATTATGGATATGCCACAATGTACTTAATTATATTCCCACACTCTCATACACTTTTGTTGTGTCTTCCACTTAGCTAAAATAAATAAGTAAAAATGAGCATATCTGTGCTTAAAACTTCACCTAATTAATATCACTTACTTAAGTTATATAGATTCCCAAAAGTTAAATTATTACATCGAAAGGTATAAACTCTGTCAAATTATCTTCCAAAAGAGTTGTACCAACTTCTACAACCACCAGCACAATCTGAGTGTTTCTATTTCATCATACCTTTTTCAGCTCTATTATTTCCCTTCCTCTCCTTTACTATTTTAATGGGGGGAAATTCTTAATGTAAACAGTTTTTGTATATCCCCACCGAAGCTTTTGACCAGTGATGCTGACATGTTACAGATCTTACTAATTCACACTTCCCTTATTCCTACCCTGGAAGCAATCCCCAGAAGTGAGGAGGAGGCAAAAACAATGACCTGGAAAAGGCTCAAAAGTTCAAGATGGCTCCTAAATAATTTGATTTGATTTTACAAATAGTTGGCCAGACGTTCTCCTTCCCACAGTGTTTCCTGCCTCCACATCTGTCCCCTACCCCCAAACATTCCAGTTACTGACTGAGCCACATCTGAGGTGGGCAAGAAGTAAAGTACTTTCCCACTGCCTCTTCAATTCATAAACGTTACCTATAAACAGCTTATTAAAGAACAAGCAAGAAGGGCCTGCTTTGGAAACCGCAACTTAGAAGATCTTGCTTTATAGGCAGTTAAATCAGTCATCATGCCTTCTTTTAACTTTCCTTACCACTAAAAGGCCTCTCAGTTTACAAGGAGTGCAGGACATGCTGTAAGTCTTTGTATCTCAAGATCTGACATATTTCTCACGCCTGTCTCTCACCTCACCTCCCTCACACTCATGCAGTTGTCAGTGGCATGTCCCAAATTGTGATAGGCTGACCTCGCTGGCTCACCACTGTATGTCAGGAGAGTTAGGGGTGGGAGGAAGATGTGCCGCTTCCCCATGAGTGATTCTCTCAGGTGATAGTCTATGCTTTGAGGGCCAGGAAAGGGACCTGGACCCTCCACACACACCACCGAACACCAGTTCTGCCTGCGTAACATGAGAAATGCCTTGTGGTTCCCTAAGAAGTTTCAGATGCCTACTAACCAGGATTGTCACAGAGGCTATTCACCAAGGCTCAGCTACATGACTTTCCTGCATGAAGGAGATGACTTTGCCTGAAAAGTCTCTATATGTTGGGGGGTGGGGATTCACTTCTGAGAATCAGCCTGAGAAATAACTTGAAGCTGTTTGGTTTATGATGTAGAAATTCACTTCTGCTTGATCCAGATTCTCGTCTCAGCTTCCAAAGTTTAATTGGATCCAAGAACTAGCTAGCATCATTTTCTGAAGCAAGGCCACTGTTGTGTTAGCCAGGCAGCACAATAGATCAACATGACAGGAGGAGCAACTGAAGGTGTTTTAAGATTCAAACCCATTTGCACTTGCCCAGCTTGACATAAAGTCAGCACAAGCTTGTATCTCTTTTAAAACATAATGTGAATCCTGTTATGCAGCTCACTGAAATCAAGAGTATAAGGCTTGTAATGGAGGCATCAACCCACAGCCATTTTCAGGAATAAATCCCAATAATAGATGCTTGCTCTGAGGCTGAATGTGCCATTATCATACTATCTTGGTCTGATTATTATGTCTCAGCCCACTCTTCCTTTCAGCAGCCCTCTGATCCACTGCTGACAGGTCAAACCAGGTAAAGCCAGGAAATTATGGATTCATACTCCAGGGAGCATGTCTCAGTTTGAATCAGAGATGTGAGTTCCATTCAAAAATCCCTTTTTCATCTTCAGTTCATAACCTAGCTGCCTTTTGTCTTTATTAAAAAAAAAAAAATGCCACTTTGTGTCCTGGTGAAAGTGAGTGACTGGCTTGGGTATCAATATCATGTCGCAGAAATGATTCTGTATTGGCTTAACACACACATTCATCACCAGAGCTCAGTGCCTAGCATTTGCTTAACATGCAATCAATGTTGAATTGAATTGAATTGAACTGAACCACATATAATTAAATTGAATTAAAATAGAATTCAACTGGTTTGGATGTATTAAGTGGGGTCTTTCCTTTCACATATATGGCAGTCTTCCAAGTGTCCCATTTCAAACTTCCTCAAACAATCTGAGAATAACCAAATGATCAATAGAACATAGAAAATAGGAAGAACAAAGAGCTGGGTTTTGTTTTTGTTTTTGTTTTGTCTTTATAATGATTACGGTCTAAGTAAAAGAGAAGGATGATTTGCACAGTTGGGTCAGAAATTTGAGAGTCTAAGGCAAAATTTGCTTCAGAAAATACTATAATCAGAACAAAGCTTTTCCTCAGAGCTATCGACCCCTCCATTCTGGGCCCTTCTCTAGCTTTCTCAAGCTTCCAGTACTCAGCATCGTTACAGGCTTTACCCCACAAAAATCTAGTCTCAAGAAGTGATGAAATACACAGACTCATACTAAGATGTAAATTATCAAGAAGTGTTGAAAGCATCAGGCCTCCCATGAATACCTGCATGTTATAGGACTTAAAAGCTTATGCTAAAGGGATGAAGTAGTATATCAGTAGTCAGCAGCTGGGGAGAAACACTGAAAATTAAGGACACCTTGGTGTAGACCCCAAATTATACCACATCACCAGGATATAACTTTTCCTCAAATTTTCACTTGACTATATTAGAAAGTTAAAGGTGTTTTGTTTTGCTCTGATTTATTTTTTCAATTAAGCCAATGGTTTAACCCCTGTGTTTTTCAGTTTCCCCATAATGGAGAAGAAGCACAGAGGCAATAATCAGACAACTCTTCTAGGTGATACATCTGGGCTGCGATGTTTGGGAGTGCATTTCTAAAGAGTTAGTAGTAAAGCAAACCAAATATATTCTCCAATTTTCTCATTCTCTTCCCCAAGGAAAATCTAAGCTGTGTACCTGGAAATCCTCCTGAGGAAATTGGTTTCTCTGTCCACTTCCAGCATCCACTAGCTCCACTCAGACTAGATAGCATGAACTCTTAGCCATAGCCAATTTGGGGGTAGGAAAGTTTGCTGATGAGTCACTCTGGAATGGAATGAGAAAGAGGAGGAAAAAATAAAGGAAAGGTTTTTTTCTTTAAAAAGTGAGAAAGAAATCACTCTTCCTACTATTAAGGCCTATTACATAGCTACAGCAATCAAGACAGATACATGTGATAAAATTACATAAAACTATACATACACACACACACACACACACACTGGCACACACAAAAGGGTGTGACTATAACCTGTGAAATCTGAATAAGCTCTGTGGATCATACAAATGTCAATTTCATGGTTTTAATATTATACCTATAGCTTTGCAAGATGATAACATTGGGGATAGAGGGGTGAATAGTGCATGAACCTCCCTGCTCATTTTTGCAAGTTCTTGTGAGTCTTGTACATGTATTTCAAAAAATGTCTTAAATGTAAGGTGAAAGCCCAATTCCAACACGGGGTGCTGCTGCCTTCCACTGTGATGTCCTGCCTACAGGATCCAGCAAGAGAAAGGCTGGTTGGGCCAAGCATTAAGGAGGCAAGGCCCTTTGAAGAGACCCAAACTTGGACTCTCCCCAGGGACTGGGCACTAGCCGTAGCAGCTAGTCCTGGCCTTGGACGACTTTCTTGCTTCTGCTAATGCTTTAGATCAGGACTAGAGTCAATTGAATATACAGACTGATTTCCTTGGAGTCCTTGAAAGAGGGAGCCTAGCAGAGAGAGGAAAAATAGCAGATCTCCCAGAATACTGTAAGTGCTAAGATGATAAAATGGAAATGGTCTTGGGGGCAGGCAGGCATTAGGGTACCTCGCTGAAGAAAATCATAACATTTGGCCATTGCCCTTTTCAGAGACCAAGCAAAGAAAGAAAAGAGGCAGAAGCAGCCTATCTTGCTAAAGTTGCTCTTAAACAGCAAAATTTTAGGCCTGGCTGTTCTACTTTCTAGTTTCCTCCTCTGTGATATGAAGAAAGAATGAGTTTTTGCTTCACTGAAGATTCTACTTCTAAGTTGTGTCCTTAAGGTATTACATGTTAACAAAATGTTGACAGATCAGACAGCATTTTTAAATGCTGCTTTTTTTTTTGACTATGTATTTTTTTTCCTTAAGCAGAAGTACTGCTAGCAGCACCTTCAGTGTTCATTTCATCAAAGGACTCTCTAAACATATCGTATATTTATCGCATCTTTGGGAGTAATAATTTTCTTTCCAGCCTTCAAATTACTACCTATTTGTTACTGCACCACTGAGGGAGGAGATCATTTGTTATTAATTCCTTGTCTGATGTGAAACACTTAATTCTAACTGAAACCACTGCACAAGAAAATAAACAGTGCATTTCATATGCAAAGTGTCTGCTTCCCTCACTGGGAGGCAGTGGGAATCATTTTGACCATATGATGGGTATTTATCATCTGATGGCTTGTGAGCATCTCTACTGTCTGCCTCCCTTTTCTTCTCAGACCTGGGCACTGGCTTTTTTTCAAAGAAGTAAGATCTGGGACTGGAGGAGATTATGCTAAGTGAAATAAGTCAAGCAGAGAAAGTCAATTATCATATGGTTTCACTTATTTGTGGAACATAAGGAATAGCATGGAGGACATTAGGAGAAGGAAGGGAAAGATGAGGGGGTGGAAATCAGAGGGGGAGATGAACCATGAGAGACTATGGACTCTGAGAAACAAACTGAGGGTTCTAGAGGGGAGCAGGGTGGGGGGATGGGTTAGCGTGGTGATGGGTGTTAAGGAGGGCACGTACTGCCTGAAGCACTGGGTGTTATACAAAAACAATGAATCATGGAACACTACATCAAAAACTAATGATGTATTGTATGGTGACTAACATAACATAATAAAATTTAAAAAAATAAAAATAAAAGAAGAAGAAGTAAGATCAGCTTGCTTTCAAACAGAACTTCTAAACCCTGGAAGCTCATCAGAATCCCCAGGGAGATTTTTTTTTTTTTTTAATGCCAATTACCAGGCCACACCACTCTCTCGTCTGTCCCAGGGGTGGGACACTAGTGGCTACTCTCTTGGATTCCGAAGCCAGACTGCTTGAGTATAACACCAAGCTTTGCCACTTAAGACTGTGAGTTGGTGGGCAAGTTAATTTAATCTCTGTGCCTCAGTTGCCTCAACTAACCAAAACCACAGAGTTATGGTGAGAGAATTCATATAAATTAATTAAAGCAAAGCCTACCTCACAGGAAGTACCTGTTAATGTTAGCTATGACTTTTGCTGATGAGTACCACCATTCTTAACTTCTAATAAGAAAGCAAGGATTTGTCCTCCTACTCTTACCCATTGGGTTTTTCCTTAGCCATTGTTGATTGACTTCCCGTTGCTTCAGCCCCCCCCCCTCAAAAAAAAAAAATTCTACAGAAGAGAGGGGAAAATCCCAGGGCCAGTTTTAAAGTAGGTCCAATACAAGGCAGGTTGAATCTTTTGTTTTGCTTAGAATCAGAAATGCCAAAAATGAGTGAAAAGAACCCTTTGAAGGAATCTGATACATTCTATGTTAAGGCATACACGTGCAAAATGCCAAAATGCTTCAATATTCCAAACTTTATGCCTAACTATTTTTGAGCAACCACACATTACTAAAAGATCATATACCAAGTGGAAGAAAAGAGAGTCCAACATCCAAATGATTAGAGCACTAGGATATGTTACTATATACACCTGACAAATATAGCAAACACTATGGTATTCTGTCTTACCCTCAAACCCAGATCTGATAACTGGTTATTATGCATCCGTAAACTCACACACACACATTGCACTTCTGATGTCTTCTAGTCCTTAGTCCTATAGGATGAGTTAGATTCGTGGAAGTGCTATTGCCTTGAAACATGCCCTTTGGGCTTCACAAATTATGCACCATTACTTGTCTCTTTAGATTGAAATCATCTTGCTGATAAGCAGCCTCTTTAGTCTGCCTTGATATTGCAGACTGCCACATGTGGATGGATTGTTAAAAAATATATATATATATATAAAGAGGATGTGGAGAAGAAAGCATATTGGACAGGGCTCTAAACACTGTCATTTTACATGTCAAAGAGTTAATGATATACCCTTTTGTTCTTCCCATAGCACCTAGCACAGTGCTTTCCACAGAGTAGGTAGTTAATCAAGATTTTGTTGAATAATATAAAGTGCTGTTGAATAAGCGCTCTGTAGGTCCAGGAGCGTTTACACATATTTAAGGTGCAATGTGTATGTAGTATTATTGCCAATGCCTTTGTTTTAATTTGTATTGCTTAAAAATTAAAGAGTTGGGGCACCTGGGTGGCTCAGTCGGTTGAGCGTCTGCCTTCGGCTCAGGTCATGATCCCAGGGTCCTGGGATCGAGCCCCGCATCGGGCTCCCTGCTCCGCGGGAAGCCTGCTTCTCCCTCTCTCCCTCCCCCTACTTGTGTTCCCTCTCTCGCTGTGTCTCTCTCTGTCAAATAAATAAATAAAATCTTTAATAAAAAAAAAATTAGGGCGCCTGGGTAGCTCGGTTGGTTGGGCGGCTGCCTTCGGCTCAGGTCATGATCCTGGAGTCCCTGGATCGAGTCCCGCGTCGGGCTCCCTGCTCTGCAAGGAGCCTGCTTCTGCCTCTGACCCTCCCCACTCTCATGTGCTCTCTCTCTCTCATTCTCTCTGTCTCAAATAAATAAATAATCTTAAAAAAAAAAATTTAAAGAGAAAAATCTCTTTAAAGAGTTAAAAATCTCTTCTTCCCAGAGACACAAAAGACTAAGTGATGAAAAGTCTTTTACTTACAGTAATTTTTGGAACTCTTCTTCTTGTCATTGCTTATTTTTTTCATATTCATCTTCTTTTATTGATGCTCAGCTACAAATCATAGCACTGTGTTTATTATGGCTTATTCATAACTCTGAATGAAATATCATTTGATAAGTGAGAGTGAATTACTAGCCTTTCTTATCTAAACCTATCCCTCTACATATTTCTAGTGTCTACTAGCCCATCAGCCATAGGTACTAAGTCAAATATATTAAATATATTGTCCTTTCCTGGTAGAGATAGGAATGACACTTTGGCACAAAGTTTAAGAGTTTACAAATCACATTTTGACTGTCATTTTCAAAATACAAATATATTGCAATAAATGTAACCCTTAGGATGCAGCTACCTATGTTTAAGTGAGGCTGTTAAAGAACGAGTAGTTCTGTCAAAGGCTCTGGGTTTTCCACTTCTTGGCACAATAGGGAGTTAACATAATGGAAAGTTACTATCACATGATATTCTTTTAACACAGTCCTGTCATATTATAACAAGGTTTTACTTTTAGATCTTTGAGTAATTTAACACAGAATAGATCTCATTATCTTAAGAGAACCACTGACCAAGAAAAGGTGGGGAGAGGGAAGAAAGAAAGCCTATTACAATCAGGAGGTTAACAGTCTTACGTGAAAGGGAATATTGCAAATGCTTTCTCTTTAAAGTGAAACTGGACAAAGGCCAGACTGATCATTAAGGGAACAATGCTGCCATGGTTAGGGGGAAGTTAGTTGTCTTGATAGGTTCTTCCCATATGTGACAGCCATGACTTTATCATTCAATTCTTACAAACGCATCCACAAATGGACTGTGATCTTCCCGTGTATACAGTAGAAGGAAACATGTAACTGTCTGAGCCATGAGTTTCTCAACAAAAGAGTAATGTTGAAACTGACACATGGGAAGGTCTTTTTACTCAGAAGACAATGTGCACTCATTTGTCATTTTCAGGTTCAAGGCTACTAGACAAGGAACTATCTAGGAAACAATCTGGTGAGGTGCCAAACTTCAGTCTCCCATGCTCTGTGAATTTCCAGTCCACGCCACTTCCATCTGCTAAAAGTATAGCAGCTCCAGCTATGGCCCTGCATTCCGCATTAAGAGCAGATGTTCTCTCTGGAAATAGGTTTCCCTTTTAAAAATGAACCATCAGACTCCATTATAATCTGCTCTCCTGTCATTTGCTTTGTTACACTTTCTGTGCCAACAGATTGTGAGGCACCAAACATTTGAAGCAAAGCTCTGTAAAATTGCTAACATCTAGTAATAAATATTAATGTTCAACTGTTACATGATAACTAGAGGTGGATACAAAGTTGGCTAACATTTGACAATAAGTGGAAAATCATTATTTGATACTCATTTTAACAAATGTGGTCAAGAGTGAACTCTTATTAGGATAGATATGAAATGCAGTTTTATGTGTGATTCTATTATATGGCACTTTCTAAACGGAAAATCGTAAAGGATGGCTGAATGAATGGGAAGAATATTTCTTTATATTGTAGCCAGTTGGGCTGGGGAGACTGGGGACAGTGAGATTGGGCCTGTGCTTTCACACATGCACACGCACACACGCACAGCACTGAAAAGAATAAGTAGTTCTCCTAGTCCTTTTTATAATATAGAATTTGCCCTCCTCTTAAAGCTTCCAGAATTTGCTTTAAGTGCTAGGAAACTAAGATATAGAAAGGTTAAGTAACTTGCCAAGCTAGAAAGAGGTAGTAGACTGGATTTGAACTCTAGGCTGTAAGAGTCTAAAGATAACAAGTTTAGCCACTACACCATGCTGCTTCTTCACGTAGGGACACAGTTCCATTTTTAAAATTTTTTTAATTTAAATTTTAATTTTTTTAATTTTTTTAAATTTAAATTTTAATTTTTTTAATTTTTTAAATTTAAATTTTTAATTTTTTAAGTCTAAAACTGCTGTTACGACAGCAGCCTGCAGCACCAATAAAATCTGGCAGACCTTCTAGAGACATCGGGCCAGCAATATCTCAGAAACTGAGCGGCTAACTTAAGTGGCCTTTCAGAGAACACTGTCACAGCAAAGCACATAGCTCTTACAGTAGGGACAAGCTACCAAAGATCAAAATACGGTATTAGTGGTTTGAAAGTAAGTAAAAACAAAGGCTGAGGGCGAGGAGGTTACAACTTTGTTATTCTATAAGTCAGACTGTGCTCATGTATTTGGATAATGAATTTTAAATACTTCTTTGGCGAGCCCTCCATTACAACAGTTAAGGATATGGGAGGTAGAGCCCAACAATCGCTTCATCTGTAAAATGAGGGTCATCATGTTATGTATCCTTTAGGTTGATAGGAGGATAAAATGAAAGAAAATATGTCAAACTCTTAACACAAAGACAGAAACACAGTAAGCCCTCAATAAGTGTTAGCTACTGCTATTTTTGTTACACCACTATTAATTTTCTTGCCTAGTCTGCCCAAATAGTCCATCAGCCACTTGAGTGCAAAGGCTCTTATTCCTCTTTGAAAGGCAATAGAAGGCAATAGTTAAGTAATGTATGGTGATTAACATAACATAATTAAAAAAAAAAGTAGTCTTGACAACCACACTACTACCTTAGCGTAAGCCAGCTGTGCCACTTCCTGTCAGTGTGATCTTGAACAGGTTAATTATCTCTCTCTGTCTCAGCTTCTTCATCTATAAAATGGGCCTAAAGATAGATTCAACCTCATACATGTGTCATGAAGGTTAGAGTATAAGTTCCATGAGGACATGAATTTTTGTTCTTTTGTTCAATTATGCATCCCAGAACATACCTGGCATGCAATAAGTGTTCAATACAAATATGCTGATTGGTTATACATAAAGCACTTAGAACAGATCATGTACAGATACATGAAAATTAGCTGTCATCTACATCTGTACCATTGGGACCTAGTGCAATGCTTAGCACAGGTTAGGACCTCTAAAACTGTTTGTAGAATGAATAAATGAATGTTGTCCCTCTAGTCTGTGCCAGTCCTCCATCTTGAGGGCCTGTAAAGCTACTGAAATTTGACCTTTCATGCCCATGGTCTCCCTCACTGCATCAAATATTGTGTACCTACTCTTAGTAATTAAGAAAAATTTCTGAGGCTCAAATGAAATCGAATATCACACATGTAAGAGATCTCGTAGATCCGTGATTCAAACCTTCCATTTTGCTAATTTATTCTATATCTATTCAATATTGTAGGCTTGATCCTGAAATTGGTAGTGGGTCCTACAATGGTAAGCAAAATAGTTATGATCTCTGCCCTCATGGATCTGTGGATCTTACAGCCTAGTCATTTCCCTTCCCTGTGATTTATTTTCCTCATTTGTAAAATTAGGGAGTTGAATGACTGCTAAGGTCTCTTCCAGCTCAGAAATCAAATAGAACATGCTGGCTAAAACCATGGGTTTTCAGATAAGGCTACTTGTATTGGAACCCCATTTCTGGACTAAATAACTATATATATTTCATTTTATTATGTTAATCACCATACATACATCATTAGTTTTTGATGTAATGTTCCATGATTCATTGTTTGCGTATAACACCCAGTGCTCCATGCAGAACGTGCCCTCTTTAATACCCATCACCAGGCTAACCCATCCCCCCCCTCCCCTCTAGAACCCTCAGTTTGTTTCTCAGAGTCCATAGTCTCTCATGGTTCATCTCCCCCTCCGATTCCCCCCCTTCATTTTTCCCTTCCTACTATCTTCTTTTTTTTTAACATATAATGTATTATTTGTTTCAGGGGTACAGGTCTCTGATTCAACAGTCTTACACAATTCACAGTGCTCACCATAGCACATATATTTCATTTTGATGGTGCCTGGCGCATACTAAATGCTCAACAAACAGTGGTTAATCTTATTTAAGCTCTGTCACTCTGTGATGTGCCATTCATAAGGCCCCATGTGGGAAGTTGCTCCCCATATAGCCAGCTATACCTAGGAATGTCAAATAGGGCCAATCTGCTTATCAGATCTATTTTCCGGAAATGTCTTTGAATCTCACCTCCTTTGGGTTGGGCCTGAGTTGTCAGATAAAAAAATGAAAGCCCTCGGTCCCAGCAAATCTTTCTTACCTGTGTCACATTGCTGGCCAGCATCTGTATATTGTGTCAGATTGTGATAAATGCTAAGGGGATAGTAAATATCTAGCAGGTTACTGAAACTTCAGTTAAGAGAGCCAAGGAAAGCCTGTCTCAGAAGTGCTACCACCACTCAGTGGCAACTTGCATTTTCCAAACGTGCAATTGTCTTTCTTATGTGGTCCTGGGAAGAAAAGCCTTCTTGTTCTCACTGCCTTCTGACTGAGGTTGCTGTTTTGATCACATTATTCCATGGTTTATCAAAGCCAGGTGCAGCTCCCTGACAAAGTGTTGGGAGGGATTTAAAATATCTTCAGCTGCCTTTGGAGACCTCAGGAGGGATTGATCCAGGCCAAATATTTGACCCGCCATCTGAAACTAAGCAAGTGAAAAACAAAACTACCATACGGTCAACTCAAGCTCCACCTGGGTGGAGGTTCTAGCGTCCAGCCTAGTCCTCCACACCGCTACCCCAGTCTATGGCAAATGAGCATAACTTTCCCAGATATAACCACACCAGAGTTCTTTCTGTCAGAATAGCTATTTTCTAAGCAAAATTATACCAGTGTTTATAAGTTTGATCCCTTTTTGGCAGCAATTGCTGACCAAAAGAGTGGAAACATTTATAAGTACTCTCTTCTCTCTCACCCCATCCCAGAACCTCCTAAGCATACTTCCCCATACACACACACACACACACACGCACACACACACAAATACAAAAACTTTTTTTTTTTTGCCCCCAACACAATCAAAATTCAGGGATAAGAGTAGTGAAGATGGCACAAAGTTAAGCTTGAGATTTATTTTATGAGAAAACATTAAACTGTAAAGACCTTACATCTTTCAAGCAACCTAGAGCTTGAACTTCAAAAAGTCAATGCACTGTAAAATGCACTGCATAAAAAACAGTGACTGAAAAGTAGCTATTGGTATATTACTTTTCCCATGGATTTCAATGCTAAAATAAAACAGTGAATTAGTGTTTCATCAAAAGAAAAAGAGGAAAATCCCCAAGTAGAATGAATAAACAAAGCTGAAAACTTCGGGGAAAAATAAGTTAGCCATAATACGCCAACCCCATAACCTCTGGAGGGTTGTGTTCCACCAAAAGCTTGGGATTTTCTACTTTTCCTTTGTAGAATTATTCCAATTTTCAAAGTTATCATTCCTCCTCTCTCTCCCCTCAGATGTTCTTCAGTCTGCAAAACCTGGAGATGCTTCCTATTTCTGGGCCAGACTAATCATATGTTGAGCCTTCTGACTGCAGGGAGATCAAAATGTCAAAATTCCAAAAGACAAAGTTTAACCGAGGTTTCACATTTCCCTTCATTTTCTATGAAATACAAAGCCCAAGCGTACTTATAATTATTAAAGCTGGATGATGGGGACATCACATTTATTACACTATTCTCTCAACTACTATGTATGTTTGAAGATTTTCATAATAAAAAAACTCAAGGCCCAAACAATTTGCAGATACTCCTTACTCTGCTTCCAGCCTTCTGCCAACAGGAAGGAATTGTAAGTTGTTTAGATGGTTCTGAACTCCAGAAGTAACATCCCACACTTGATAAGGGAGCAGAAAAGAGAGGGGATTTGCCTATAGTCCACCCATGCAGAGAGTACTCAAAAAAAAAAAAAAAAGGATAGGGCTCTTCTGACCCATTAATTATTTTTCCCAGGGCCAATTAGAATTTCCTTTTGCCTCATTGAGCTTGTAGAAGAACAAGTATCTCCCTAATTTATACATATAAAAAAGAACAAGTTTATTATTTCAAAATGCTGCAAATCACGTTACCTTACAAAGAGATCAACACCGTGAAAGGCATGGAACATGCCTATATCGGCCCCTCTGTATAATCAGAAACACCTGATACTGAAAACTGATTTCAAACATTGTAATTGCCTGCCTTCTCTCTCCCACGTGACCCTATTCTGCCTTACCCACCAGGACCTCATGCCTCCCTAGCATTTTACAATTGTTCTTGCCACTCTTCAGTGTTTATTTATTTATTTATTTATTTTTTTGATAATGATATTCCCACTCTTGGCTACAAAGAGGCAGTAAGGAATATATCCAGCTTGGATCACTTCTTACCCTTTTTATGGCCATTGCTCCAATTCAAGCTACCATTTTCTCTAGCCTGCATTACTGCAGTAGCTTCCAAATCGGTCTTTCTGCTTCTGCTTTTGACTTTCTGCAGTCCATTGGTCAGAGTGATACTGTTAAATTATGAGTCAGATTACTACTTTGTTCAAAACCTCGAGATGCCTCCCTCCTATCTCGGGACTAGATACCCATGTGGCTATTAAATCAATTTCTTTAGGTCTTACTCAAAAATTACTTTCTTAGTGAGGTCTTCCATGGCTGTCCTAACTATAGTTTCAGTAACCCCCAACACTTACTATCCCCCTTTTCTGCCTGATTGTTTTCCTTTCCTTAGCATTTATCACAATCTGACATAATATGTATTGTACTCATTTATCTTATTTATTGTCTATGCTCCCCCACAGAATATAAACTCTATGAGGACAAAGGTTTTTGTATATTTTGTTCATTATTATATCCCCAGCACCTAGCAGATGGCCTATCATGTAGTAAGTGCTCAGTTAATACTTGTTAAATGAACAAATGAATTAGAAACCACAGAGGTATGTATGTCTGTGTATATGTGTGTTGGTAGGACTGCAGGTTGAGGGATCAGGTAGAATATTGTACTATATGATCATCTTCCTCTAATCAGACCATTATAAATTCTCCCATTTACCAACTCTTTTCATTCTTGCCCTTTTACCTCTAATCACATAATAAGACCTGTCAAGTTTTCTTTCTAGTACTAATGTCACTATCCTAATTAAGGTCCTCATACCTCATGCCTAGATTATAGCAAGAGTTTTCTACTTAATCTCCCCAGTGTCCAATCCACTGTCAATCCATTCTTCAAAAAGTTTGGTACTCAGCAAGCATTCAGAAGTGATGCTTTCCCTAGGCCCCTCAAAGCTCAGGCCATGTGCAATGGGCTCAAGGTTGTAGAGTTAGAGTTATGATACATGAATGATACTGCCTTCTACTTCTTAGTGTAGAAGGCAGTTGGACACAGCTAGAATTCTTAGGAAGTTCAGATATGGATTAATACTTGGAGATAGGAGAAAGAGACAGGCTAAAGAGGAAAATATTTGGCTCAATTTCTTAAACACCATGGTAAACACTAGAATGAGAAGTCAGGAAAGAAACTGTATGAAGAAACAACTGTACAGCTAACTATAAGATTTGAACTTCAGCATTCTCCCTCAAAATGCATAAGGTCTGGAGGCCACATAATCTAAGAGGTCAAACTAATGTGCTGTGAAACAAGGGTACCTCTTTCTTCCTCGAAGTTGCATTCTTTGAAAAGATTCATTTTGTGAAGTTGGGATAGAGATTGAACTTATGTTAAGCTGCGCTTTACTTCTCATATATATGCATGTACTTATTTACACACATATATGTGAGCATTATATATGTTCAGAAAGAAAAAGAGAAAAGGGAAAGAGCTTGTTTTGTGAGTCATTGGATTTTTTTCCCCTCTCACTAGTGATTGTGAAAATTATTTTCTCTCATTGCCTGCTAATCAGGACTGGATAAATACCTCATTCATAAATACTTCAAGGAGAAGAAATATAAGAAAAATATGAAGTATGAAATATAAAGGGGACACTGGTATGGAGCTGCTCAGGATCTGGACCTGTGAGTAAGGCACTGTGTGATACTGAAATGTCTCTAATTAGAGTGCTTTCTACCTGGGACAGAGTGTGGGGTGTTTTGAATCTGAAAACTGGGGGATCTTTGGGGGATTCACAAAGTCCTGGGAATTGTAAATGAAAGTATTTGTGTACACCACTGCAATGGTTAAGTTTAGCAGTTGCAACAGAGACTCTATGGCCCACAAAACCTAAAATATTTACCATCTGGCCCTCTACAGGAAAAGTTTGCTGACCGTTGGTGTACAGATGTGAAGAGAAAATCTCAGAGTGCACTGCAGGTAACGAGGATGAGTATTGTTTGTGAAATATTTGTTTCAGTTATATGCGTGTGATATTAAGCCATGATACAAAATGCATTCCTTACGGTGGGGAGCAATTCAAAAATTAGAAAAGCACTTTAGTCCATGTTAATGAGTTTGGACTTCATCTTGAGAGAAGCCATTGAGAGGTTTTAAGCAGAGTTGTGATTTCACCAGCATTGTATTTTAGTAAGATCCTTCTGGCTGCAAGGTGAAGAATGTGATAAAGAGAGAAAGGGTAGATGGGAGGAGGCAAATTACGAAGACTATTTCATTCATCCAAATGAGGGATGCTATGGCCCAGACTACAGTGGTGGCAATGGGAATGAGGAAAGTTTATCAGACATTTTTGGAAAAGCTCCTATGTGTTAATTTGGGGACATAAAATACTTCTGTCTTGGTCTCTGAAACTCCATATTTTTCTGCTAAAGAAAAAAAAAAAAAAAGAATGGTAGAATAGTGTTGGTAAAGCATCTCAATGCTTAGAATTGCATGTGACTCAGTTCTGACATCCGAAACCCTGAGAACTACATCCGAGACTGAAAAAGGGCTGGGCGACCAAGGCAAACTGGACGAGAACACTTCAACAACAGGAATTTTAAAATGGGTTAGTCTTTAAATTCTTTATCTCAAGGCCTCCTTTGGGGAAGTTGATGAATTCATTACAAGACTTTATGCATGTAATTGAAATCATTCCTCCCTTCCCATTTTTTTCCTTGTCTGACCTCACTTCCAGGCTTAGCTCTCTGGCAAGACCCTTGCTGACTGAGAAGGACCAGATAAAGGGCCCTTGGGGGCCTATCAACACCTCTTCAATTACACCTGAGCTATGAGGCAGGCATGCGAACCAATTCCTAGGTCTCTGGCGGCCAAGTGCTCACAACTGATTCAGCCAGTTTTCCCAGCTCATTTTTTAACTCCTTGATATCTCTCCTGCGAAAGACTGGGGTTTCAATTTCTTTTTCAAATATGCCTCCCCTCCCTACCCCCCTACCACTATCACCTCATTCTCAACCAACTTTCTGGATCTAAAAAGTCACCAGGGCCTATTGTGAACATATATTGGGATTGACTCCGGCTGTGCTGACCTGTAACACACATGAATACAGCCTTGACAGATTGCTTGAAACCCAGAGGGACAGATGAATATAGGGTTACCAGACCTTCATTTCAAGGGCTGTTGACTAGCTAGAGTGCACAGACTCTAAAAGGAGCCATAGTCCTGTCATGCATGACTAATGCAACTTGAAAGGCAGGCACTGGGTATAGAGAGAGTAGTGAGATGCCTGTGAGGCTGATCAAAAGCGTTCTGGCTTGAAAATCCCACTGTTGTGATCACTTCTTTGGACCATGACATTGGGCCAATGGTAGTTGAAAAGAGTAATAATCTCTAAGTAGACAGACATGGTTTTGGATCCTAGCTCTGCTACTTAGTAGCTGTGTAACCTTGGGCAAGTCCCCTAAGCTCTCTAAGCTTCAATTTGTGTGTATATAAAATGGAGATATCATCATCCACTACATAAGGTCACTGTGAGGATAAAATGAGATGATATTTGGAAAGTGTCTGGCACATAGTAGATGCTCAATAAAAGTCTGACTTCCCTTGAACCCTAGCAGAGAAAAGAACTCTAGGGAAAAAAACGGGATGTGGCTAAATTTTAGAGATAATCTAGAGTAGAAAAGGAAGTGGGGGAGACAATCACAAGAGAAGAGAAAACTCTGGTTGGGGAGAGGGGAGCATACTGGAAAACCTGGACAGCTAAGGAAAATTAAGGCTTTGGGCACCTGGGGGGAAGTAAAGACATTGACACACAGGGAGAAGGAAAGTAGGGAAATGTTGGGGCCACTAGCACAGTTTCCCCCTCACCTTTGGGCAGAAACAGCAGAGGTTCCCCACCAGGTTCTGTGGACTGATTCCCTGCGGCGCACTGATCATTGAGAGAACGAGGTAGGGGTATAGCCAGCCTGCCAGTAATTGCATGTAACTAAGAGAATCTCACGTCACTTCTCACCCATCCTCCTCCACATCAAAAGCAGCACACGGGGCGCCTGGGTGGCTCAGTCGTTAAGCGTCTGCCTTCGGCTCAGGTCATGATCCCGGGGTCCTGGGATTGAGCCCCGCATCGGGCTCCCTGCTCGGCGGGAGGCCTGCTTCTCCCTCTCCTGCTCCCCCTGCTTGTGTTCCCTCTCTGGCTGTCTTTCTCTCTGTCAAATGAATAAAATCTTAAAAAAAAAAAAAAAAAAAAGCAGCACACGATGGAAGTGTGAGACATGCAAGGAGGTCATGGGCCAACATAAAGGAAGGTTAGGACCTAAAACTCTAGGAGAACACCTCTCTGATCCCATCCTGGAGAATTTTGTTTTGCAGGTTAAGGGTCCCATCCCCTTGCATGTGGTGGCATATCTATACCCCAAAACCAAAATAATGAACATGGGGAGTCCTATCTGTCCCTAGAGCAGCTGACACCTCTCATCAGAAGCTGCCCTCTTAGGCAGTTTCCCACCATGGTTTCTTGACCCCACACACAGCAAAAATCAATGACATCTGAGGTGAGTCACAAGTACTTTGTTACCAAAATGAAGAAGTGTATTATTTTAATAATTTGCTTTGTTTTGTTTTATAAACTTGAATAGTTTTGAGATTATGCCTCTAATCTGGCAAGGCTCCCACTTTTGGCAGAGGTACAGTAGTTGTCCATGACCTTGGATGTACTTGTGTTGCATGTATGAACGCCCTTCATCATGCAACAACTTATTTTTTTCTTGCTCATTCCCTGAAGGATCTTATTTTAAGGAGGAGTTGCCATTCCTTTTTGAGGCCAAAAAAAAAAAAGGTAAATGGAAGAGGGTCAGAGATACTTTTTTTCCTTACACTTTTGGTGTGCTAGCACATAAGCACTCATAATAGCCTCCTATGACTTCATGGCCTCCAAGCCAGTGACAGATCAGCCTCCTTCCAATACACCTTTATGACCATCTGTGAGTCTTGTGAACATCTGTATATACATCTGCATATATGATTTCATTCGTCCCAGCATGTCTGTGCTCACATTCCGATGTAACACCTGTTAAACTGCAGCGTCAAGTATCTGGCTATCGCTAGGGCTTTAGGGCTAATTCTGGGGAATGAGATGCACTCTCAATTTAATACAGGTGGGTAGAGATAACAGGAAGCCGGAGATCCAGGGAAACAGTGGATTTCCTTGAGATCTTGTTTTTAATGGTCCAGAAAGAATAGGTCATGCTGAAGCAAGTTAGCCTTTAGCCACTAAAGGCACCCTTTGGAAATGTTCTGCCATGCCCCCTTTTTTTACTCTACTGGGATTTTTTTTTTTTTTTCTGCCAGTTGCAGCCAGATTGAATACTTGCAGCCCAAGTGCTAAGTCCCAGAGAACAAGAGTTTGGATAAAGAAAGATTATCAGGACTTACACTATAGCCTTGTTATGTGCAAAGTCAGAGCCTCTCCTGGTTGCCTCACTTTCAAACCGGAAGGCATCAAAGGGGCAGCCAGGTCATCTTTGTTTCAAACTGTCTTTTCTCCTGCTGTCAGCTTCTACTATTTCTCACCTTTTTTTAAAATTAATTCTTCAGAGAAGTCCCACTGTGAAGTTGGCCTGAAATGGTTATTCTTAAAGAATGGTTTTAGTGCTCTTGTTTAAAGTACCACCCAGAAAAGTCTTTACAATTCTGGATATGAATGGGGCTCTCTCGTCAGAAAATGGTATTAACTGGGGTTGGAAGGAGGGGAGGCACTCAGGAAATGACTACAGCCTGATCGAAGGAAGACTCCCCTCTTAGTTGGAGAGTGGGCAACTGCGTGAAGTGGAAAAGGCAAGAGGAACCCTGTGGGCCTGAACACCAGTGACCCTGCTGAGGGCTGGTTACCTCCTTGGCCTAAGAGTTACCCTATCCTGGAGCCAACCAATGCTCTCTAAGACACATGTCACCAAACACTCAACAATTTCTCCATAATAACCTTTAATACTAAAATGCATTAAATTTTTGAAGCAGAGAAAACACATTTAAGGGGGAAACAGAACCACCAGATAAAAGGAAACAATGTGGCAGATAACACCATTTAAACATAACTGTAATAATTTAATAAAGCTGCTTTATCATCTTCATAAAATAGACAGAGTGGTGATTTTTGTCTTTTTTTCTTTTTACAATGATTCAATCACTGTGAAAATGTACATAACATACAGATCAGCATATACAACAATGTCATCTTCATATAATCAGCAACAGAGACTGCTTAATGAGACATACTGTACTTGCATCCCTCTAAATTTCCACCCTGGTTTGACAGGTAAACAGTAATAGTGTCATCAGGCTCATTCCCCTCACTAGAGGAGAGAAGGCGTAAGCCTTTGCAACTAATACCTTAGCATTCAAATAGCACAAGGAGGTATTTGTTGCTGAATTTCTAGCTTGAGCTAGTCTGGCTCTTGGTCATTAAAGTCTGTGTCCTAGCCTTCCTCAGCTGAACGCCAGCTAGTGCCCGTAAAAACCGACTTAACCAGTGCTGCAATGGTGTTAGCTGTTTTGTTTGCTAAAGTTGACAGCAACTTTCAGTTAGTAACAAGGTCATCTTTGACTGCCAACACAGCTGGAGCAACAATCAGCCTCATTAGTTTTTCCCTAATGACCTACAGTGCTTTCCAATCAAGATCAGGTTTTCGTGGCTTGTTCTTTACCAAGAGCGCCTTGCAATATACATTTCAGACAAGGTGGTTGATTTTCTTTGTTTTACAAAAGCAATATGAGTTCTATTTGAAATTAATTCACTTTTGCACAACAAGTGACCCACAGGCCAATTCCAGCCTCACAAGAAAACAAAGAGAGCTGCAACAACTTCATTAGGACAATGTGTTTTGCTCTGGAATAGTTCATTATCAATATAAAGCCACCCGGTCCCAGCCCCACCCCCACACATCCCCTTTGAATAGTTACATACTTAAACTAAAGAACAACATCTCAATACACTTCAGTGTCAGCAGATACAATTTGACTCATGAAATGACATCCTTAAATGTAATTTTACTGAGAAGGCAAACACTAGGACTGTATACAATGGACTTCTTAAGCTCATGTATGCCAGGTTTTCAAAGTCAGTTAGGGTCTTATTACCCTGGGTAAAAAGCCAAGTGGACCAGACTTGTCAGGATGCTTTGGGGAACATTCAACATCAAAATGATCCCCATGGAGTGAACTGGAATTCCAACCAGAACTCCTATTATGTACAATAATAATCCTTTTCCCACCCTGGATGCCCAATTGAGCTATCCCCTACACCCTGCCTCTCCCCAAACTGCCCTTTGTCCTTGCTGCTTCAAGTGGACCACTTTTCTTTTGCTTGTTAATGATATGATAGAGCAACGTGAAAAGTTCAACTGAATTCCCATCATACGATCAGTTGTATGCTGAAGGAACACAATCGGGATGATACTCTGGGTGTTGCTAATTTTCAGAGTTCTACGTTGTATTCCCTTTAACCTTTTTAATTCATGGTCAGTGGGTAACCATGTCAACAGATTAGTTTAAATGGGCACCTTACGTGTGCAATTAGCTCTACGAGGCAGGTTTATTCTGGAGCCGTGATACTCAAAGTGTGGTCCCTGGACCAGCAGCATCAGCATCACCTCGGAATTTTTAACGAGGCAAAGACTCAGGACCTGCCCCAGACCTGCTGAAACTCTAAGTGTGGGGTCCATCAACCTGTGCTTTAATGAGCCCTCAACATTTAGTGGGCATCTGATCCATATGAATTACTAGGCCTCACTGCCAGAGTTTCTGCTTCAGTTGGTCCAGGTGAGAACAGAGGATTACCATTTCTGAGAGGTTCCCAAGTGATGTGGTTGCTGCTGGTTCAAAGACTACACTTTGAGAACAACTGCCCTTCAGGAACTGCAGCATCCCTTGGCCCGGGCAATAAGGTGGATCATAATTTACTCTACTGGCTTTAAGAGGATCAAAGAGATGGTAAGTTTCACTCTGAACAGGTTCAAAGATCAGTCAGTATAGAGAAAAGAAAAAAGAGACTGCACATAGCGTGGCTCTCTTCTTCTTCCTATTCCTTGTATAGAGCATATTCCCATATTTGGGGGAAAACAATCAATGCAGACGAAAGCCTTTATATTGCATGAAGAAGTTTACCTGCCCAGGGATGTGCCCAACGCAGCTCTAAGAAAAGCAGGTCATGCCTCAACACCAGCTCCTTCCCAAAAGGGACATCAGGATAGATGGCATAGAACTCCCTAGAACTTAGGAACTGAAACTGCTCCCTTATGTTTTAAATGTGTAACATGTTTAGAGAGGGAAAAGGAAGAATATTTGGCCCTCTGGCCTTATGTGGCTTTGCCTCAGACATATTGAAAGGAAGAAGGGAAAAACATGAGCCAAAGGGAAATCTAGGATCCTTGCACAAAATTCCTGCTTGCAGGCATAGCCTATCTATAAAACGAGCTTACAAAGCCCTCCTAGGATGCACTTGTGCTTCTGGGAGTACGTATACATCAGACAGTTGTAGAAGAAAAAAAAGATACTTTCTTAAGGACAGGAATTCTCTGAACATGCTCAAAAGGGTTTGGGAGCCAAAAATTCTCTGACTTCCCACCGAGGAAAAAAAAAAAGTATTTTGATAAGGAAAAGGGATTAGACTGTAGCTTGAAACTGAATTCTGAAAAAAATGGGGGGGGGGAAGCAAAATCGATGCCACTGCTACTCTAACCATTTTAAACCTGGCTGGTAAGAGACATGGCAGCCAGTGCCCTCTCTGGCTCAAGAGCCATATAATATTTAATATTCCCACTTGCCACAATCCTCTCAGCTCCCTCTGAGCATAGTAGGAAATACACCTGTACAAAAACTGTCAAATCTGACTCAAAAGTGACCTTGATGTGGTAGCTAATAACATAATATCAGGATGGATCAGGCGAAGAACAGTCAAAATTCTACAGGCAGCCATCATAACTTAAAGGAAAAACATAATTTTTAATGTGTTAATCAAATAGTCACTTGAAAACACAAGTAAGTACCTAATTCGAAATCTGCTAAAATGAAATGAATCAGAGGGGGAAAAAAAGTGTGAGAGGTAATGAAATGAGCCGAAATGAAGATGTTATGGTAATTGATCTCTCCTTATATCAGTTTTAGAGGGAAATTTGCAGCCACACCAATATTTTGTATGAGGTAGTATTCAGCACTGAATAAGAAATAAGGATGAATTTATAGCTTCATTATAGGTTCTTTTTCAGAAATCTTCTCCCCTACCGAACCCCATCCCTATTGCCTTACCTACCACCCTCCCTCAAAGCCCTCCCTCCCATAAAGGAAAATATTCCTAGTAATGTATAAAGCCAGGAACTCAGACAAAAATAAAACATTTAAAAGAGCTCACTTATCTAAACTTAAGAAAATAAATCCTCTTTTGCATTTTGGTGCTCTAACCTCTAAGCCTTTTTTCTGGGTACTCTTGAATTTCAAAAAATGAAACAAATGAGAACAGAACCACAAAACTTGTTTCTCTAGAAACAACTTTTTAAAGACCAAGGCAGAGCAAAGGTGACTTATCTGTTTAGTTTTAAAGGTGCGAGAATACTATGTTGGCTACTAAATATTAATAGACACTAAATGGAGTTGGAGAAACAAACAAAAAGAATGTGCATAACAAACTTGTTAATAATAAAAGGTGTATTCCTAGCCTACAGCAAAGAGTTAGCTAAATCTAAAGGATTTTTATTTTAATAGTTTCCTGTTCACATTTTTAATTTAAAGTATTAGTCATAAAAAGACGAGTTCAAGTGTCCAAGTGTCTCCATTTAGAAGGCACAGTAATTGAATTAGTGATGCTGTTACTGGTTACCTGTCTTTTCCTAAATGTACACTTTGCACTGCTTACTCTATTCCTATTTATAATCCTACAATACAGAGCAACATGGAGTTCTCAATTCCAGCCCCCGACATGCTTTCCAGTCTAATTCTAATCGTGATTGGGAAACACTGAATCAGGAAGGGTGTGTCAGAAAAGATGCTAATTTAGATCTCAAAATAGATTCAGTCTTTTTGAATTTTAGACGATTAGAAACAGGGAATTTCTAAGCCTGGAAACTGATAACTTCAGGAGCAACTTTCCCATTCAGGGCCTGAAAATTTTAAAAATTGATGCCATAAAACTTTCAGCACAGTAGTTCTGACAACTGCAAATTAGATAGCAGAATATCCAAAAATGACTTTCTGTGATGATCTATCACTGATCTGGGCAGAAGACTGAAAGGCAGGAGAAATACTCTGCAAGGTGGTGAGTAATCACTACATGGGTATCCACCATGAGTGAGTATCCTCCAAGTATTCAATCTATATGTGTGGTGTTGCTCATTCACTTGCCATCTCGGTTTTTTGCACTTTGTTTTTGTCTATAGTTTTATTAAGAAAAAAAAAACACCAACTT
This sequence comes from Mirounga leonina, assembly GCF_011800145.1. NCBI lineage: Eukaryota > Metazoa > Chordata > Mammalia > Carnivora > Phocidae > Mirounga > Mirounga leonina. Next base: position 2,977,211 of record NW_023270121.1, on the reverse strand, counting down.
CCAAAAAAGCCTTTTGCCGTCACCACACACATAGCAATTTGCAATATCAAATACAACAATAGCACAGCTAGCAAAAGGGTTCTTAAAGCAGGGGTGTCCACAGCAAAGTAGCGGCATTGGAAAGTACTCAAGCTTCAGAAACAACCTTTTGGGGGCTCAATTTCACATCACTGAATCAATGAATAGTACACAATAAATGACCATTAACTTGTCTACACTACAAAACAGTGGCGAGCTTATTAAAGGTGTCCAGAGCTTTCTCCTTTTTTTGTTTTTTTTTAATGTAATCCTCCACAAACAATGGTAATTTATATTATAATTTTGACATAGAAAAATATATAAATTCAAACACTTAATACATAATACTTTTCACAACTGAATTTGTCTGTTTCCCCAACATCAAGGCCCCATGAACAACTCAAGCCAAAGCTAATTTGCTCCACCTGAACACCCCTGCTGCCTGTTGAAACGAGAGGGATTGTCACAGAATGATAGTCACTTATAAACAACACATTTAGGGAAAGCTCTGAAATAACAGCCACTCAAGAACCAACCATTGGTGAGCAATTAAAACAATCAGCTCCTGCTTCCTCGAAAACCAGCATGGTTTCTCTCTCTTCTTCCCCGAAACTGCTTTAGAGAACAATATCCTTCAGACGCTTCACACCAGGAGACTCTTTGTCACGACCCTCCTTCAGAGTGGGGTTGACCTCATGCATGACTTTCTCGCTGTCAGCTCCACGGGGCTCAGCTTCAGAGGGACGAGATGGGCCACTGTGGATATACTGCTCCAGATCACGGGCCGGGGGCGCCAGGGCAATGGTGTAAGACACGGAGGGCTTGGTGGGCAGAGGGCTCTTGAGGTGCAGGGGGGAGGTGACAGGGCTAATCGCCTCACAGCCATTGCCCGCCTCCCGGATAGCGCCATTGACCTTGGGGCTGCAGATGGTCACATTGACAGTTCTCCTGCCTTTCAAGGTGGGCCTCTCCTCAGCCGGGTGGTCACTGATATCTTTTCCAAAGGTTGCAAAAGTCCGCTTGGTGGGGCCACAGTCGTCATAAGCCTCAACATCAGCAGCAGTAGCTTCAATGGACAGCGCGATGACGTTCCTCACGTGCTCAGGGGACTTGGAGCGGGTGGGCATGGGGTTCCGGGGCATCCAGCACCTGTCAGAGTGGCCAAGAATCCGACATTCTTCCCTGCAATGAAATCCTTCATTCTGATCTGTTTGGAGAAAATAAAATGTCGATTACATCAGCTTTTCCCAGGAATCATTGTTACTCCCCAGTGTTCTGGTTTCTTAGGTACCCACAGGCCCTTTTGGGAAATGGCATTTTTAGATAGTCCTTTATTGCCTTTTGGGACAAGTGTAAAGAATTGGATTTTTAAAAGGCTGTAGATCTCCCCCTGTATACTCCTCTTTTTTTTTTATTGTGATTTTTGTTGTTGTTCCCACTGCTGACAAAACTAAAAACCTAAAGGGAAACGTGTTATGATGAAAAAATGTATTTTTAAAAAATTTATCCTGAGTGTCAAGGCGCTGAGAGTCAGCGTTTTTATCAACACCTCCTGCTAAAAATCAACTGCATTTGAAACTGGTTCCAGCAGAAGAGGGAGTGAAGGCAGAGCAGGGAATCCAACAGTCAGTATATCTGAGAAGTCTTGGCCATATTTTTGAGCAACAGCACTGCCAGCCCTGTTTCCACCCTACTGGTCAATGATATGCCATGCTTAATTTTAGATTGGCATCATGCTCTCTTTGAAAACCCAATCACTTCACTTCCTTTTGACCATCAGTTCCACCAGCCAATCTTCTCACTAAGTTATTTATATGACTTGATTTCCCATTAGAAGGAATATACTGAGATCTTTTCCTTCCATCTGACCCATAAGCTTTAGTTGACCCTATGCACACATCACTCATAGGCTGTGCATCATTTAATTATACTCAACTAGCCATCCCTCCTTATTTTCCTTATCTGCAGTTTTATTAGGGTCATATTTCTTAAATCTTTCATGGATTACATTAACCCTATCATAGATCTCAGCAGTTAGAATTCGTAATTATCGGTGAGGCATTTTTTTCTCTTCTCAAATCAGGTTCTTTTAGAGTTAAGGCTTTAATTTGACTCTCAGAGAGGCTTTCTACATGGGTTTCATCAAAGCATGGACCCAGGGTTAATTTCTGCTTTCCATTGGAAAATTGTTCATCTCAACGTCTGGTTTATAGCCCTACTTTCCCAGATCCATTTTTATTTACATTACATTCTTGTATGAGGATGACCTAATCAAAATTTTCATCACATTATATAGTGCATCAAAATATGAGCAGTTTAACATTTACAGAAAACCCTGGGGCGAGATAGGAGGAGGTGGGGAGACAAGGAGAGACTGCAAAGACAGAAAAAAAAGCATGCCAAAAAAAGTTAAAAATATATTCTGTGATTGCTTTTTTGCTGGGGGAAGAAGTTTGAAATTCAGGGTCTTGCCTGATATAGTCTATATATAACACACCTTCCTTATACACTTGTATTTCTTTGTTTGCTTCTTGTTTTTAAATAGTAAATGGCATAGCAGAGGGGCAATGTTCTGCCTCGTCTATCAAAGGTTATTTTGGTAAAGGAGCACATACAAGGGGAGGCTCAAGAAATAATGGTTGAGCTGGATGTATACCTCATCATATGGAGAAAAGGCATTGGAAGCAGCTAAATGTCAAGGCCTAATCCAGGCTGAGTCCAGATTTCAACCCAATTCTGGGAATGGCCTTTGACCTAGTTTAAACTACTGAAAAGCCAATAAAAGTTAAGACCCTTTCAGTGTACTGGGACACAATTTGCCAATTTATCTTTAAGATGGTCATTTTATGCTCCCTTTCAGTGGTGGAGAATAAAACACTCAGAATTTTGCTGCTATGAAGCCAAATAACAAATGAGCATTATCACCAATAAGATAAGTGCCTTTCACATAGATAGGACAACGCTTCTGCAAACTCCATCATAGTTCCACATGAGGGTTGCAGGACCACCTCTACAAAATACAGAGTTGTCAAAGCCTTTTCTCTGCCTCTTCCCTGCAAACTCTCAGTGCTGCCATCTGATAGCCTATCATCATTCAAAATGTATATGTTTCTGGGAGAAAGTATGAAAGTAAGGAAAACATGCTGGAACATACTTGGGAAACATTTACTTTGTATAGGCTCAAACATCAGTGGAAGAGTGTACAGATGATCCACCCACAATCAGTTTCATCTAAATCCAGTGTTTTCCCAGGAAGCCCCCAAGATCCCTCCAGCAGGACAGAATTCACATGTTCAGAGTTTCCCAAAAAGACGTTTTTTTTTTTCTTCTCCATCTCCTCTGAAGCCCATATCATAACTTTCCAAGTAATAGCTCTAAAGAATTAATGTATTTGTTTTGAGGTGAAGATTAAGGAGGTGCAAGTTGGGGAATAGTTTAATAATTAACTTCTATTTCTACATATCTGAGTAAGAGTCCCCTGGAAGTCAGCGAAAAGAAAAAAAAAAGTTCAGAAGGTTATGAAATCCCTGTCGTTTTTGTTACTAATTTATAGCACAAAGGCATGAAGGACTTAGTCTTTGAACCCTGGAACCATGGACATATGATCAGCTATTAAGAGGAAACCCTAGCTGACCTTCAGACTGATATTATAGGCCACTTGTTCACACACCTGAAGTAGAACAGTGGTGAATTATAATCTAGCAGAATCATCCCAATGAGCTCAACATACAGCTCTCACTTAAGTTTTTAGTATCAAGCAGCTGCCTTCCACTATTCAGTAGGAGAATGCCATCCATGTGTTATACGGAATGCAAGTACAGTGCTCCTGCCCATATTAGACTGCTTCAAATGAATAGCATGGGAAGACCTGGATCCCCACCACACACAGAAGGAGAGCAGAGACCCCAGAGATAGACACCTGTAAGATCTTATGAATCTAGGAAGACCAGAGCAGGGAACTCAGTCTTCTCAGAAGCTTCTGTGCAAAGACAATACTTGCTTTCAACTTACCCACTGCCTAAGTGGATAAATCACCCTCTGGGAAGAGGAAAAGGTAAACTCACTCAGCATCCCCAGGAATGTGACCAATCTTGCTAAGCCTACTTCAGCCCTATATGAGATAAAAAATAATAGGTAATTTTTTGAATTAATTATGTGAACTTATATGTTCACTGCTCTTACCTCAATGCAAGCAAAGACTTGAATCTAAGAGACTCATTTACTCACAATGTTTCACCCATGGCTTAGATCTGATATCTTTATTTCCTTAAATCCTTACTAAGGGCAGTGACTTGCTGCTTATCATTTTTAGTATCAAACAACACTCGATGACATTTGTGTCAATTCAATATGATGAATATGCAACTGATAAATCATTGAATACTACATCTGAAACTAATGATGGCTATCATATCAAACATATGTTGGCTAATTGAATTTAAACAAAAATCTAACCTAGCTTTAGCGTTTATAGCCATATGAAATATGAAAGAAAACACGCTGAATATAGATAGGCAGGAAGAACGTCTTCCCAGCCAAAGGTAAACTACATTCATAAATGTACTGCAGATAAATCACTTTTTCAAAAACCAAAACTTCAGTTTAGTAAGGAAACTGCATATTAAAAGTGAGAAAGTCACAATACAAATCCCCTTAAGAATAGCAATGAAGACAGACCAGATGTGAAAAAGCAAAGAAACTACTTCTGGAATTGCACAGGACTGGTAGAGAATATGTGCCTGCCATCATGTAGTATTGTGGCTAGGGATGGAGGTATGAGAGTAGAGAGGAACCATAAAAATTAGCTGTCAAAAAAAAATTAACTATCAAGATACTGGTTCCAGCTGAAACAGAGGTCAGCTGGAACTCATTGATTCCCTGCTAAGATTCCTCTTTTGTGCCTACTTATGACTCTATACCTTGTTACATCTTGACCTGAGCCTACGTAAAGCAAAATGTGAACCTCTAAAATCCACACATAGTTGTGGAAATTCAAACACATTGCCAGGTACAGATAAACGAAGGCAGGTGTCTTTAATTCAAATGTACACATAATTAGGGGTGAATGATGAATTTGCAAATTGGTCTTCCCTGATTCTGAACTTGTTCCTAAGATTTGCAAAAATAAATAAAATGCATAAGTTTGGAAGAGGGACAGACAAATCTCAAAGCCACTCCTTAGATCAGGTTTAGACAAAAAATTCAAAATACAGAGACAAAATAAAGCTTCCTCAATCTAGGTGGTAATATGTATTTGTTTGGTCACAATCTGTCCTTAGGGACCCTGGTGAGAGAAACCTAAAACTTCTGGCAAAAAAAAATATTATATGTTAAATAAAAGGCCTAAGAAGAGACAGTAATGAATTAAGACATGATGGATAAGGAAGTAATTCAAATAGAAAAAGAAGAGAATATGTTATTTTGGGCAAATATTAGCCAAACTTTTTGCAGCAATTGCTACCCTCCTCATAAAACCACTGTCTCTTCAGATGCAGGCAAACAATGTGCTTCCACACCAGAAAGAGCCTACACATGGTCCCAACCAAAGTAAAAAAAAAAAAAAAAAAGTGATGAAAACACCATCTCAGGCTTAGCTAAAACTTTCAAAGTCCTGGTGGAATAGAAGAGCTGAGAGGCTCTGTTGGGTTTGTATAGATGTCCAGCCACAATGGATGTGTTCAACAATGCTGCAGCTCTTTATTGTGATTAAGAGTTTGGATGTATTTAACTCAAAGATCCCAATGGTCAGAGACAAAACTCTAACGCTAAAAAAGTTCAAGGTAACAGTTAACAAGAGCAATGTGTTACCTCCTCAGAAGTGATCTGCAGTCAATGAGGCAGAAAGAGAAAGTTAAAGTGAGTTCCAGTTCCTAAGAGCTCAAGTAGTTAGTTACTTCTACGTAGCGGCAGTAACATAACCTACAAGCAAGTGATGTGTAAATCAGGAAAGCTTCCTGGATTGTACTCATATGCATCCACCTAGCTTAATCTGCATCAAGCCCCTGAACAAAATAATCTACAACAAAAGCAGGACCAATTTTTGTAAGCTATAATGGAAGGGATGGTAGCACCAATTAGGAACAGGTTAAGTGCTGTTACAATTTGTCATGTGCACCTAATCAAGAAAACATAACTGCTAGGAAGTATCCCCTCTTGACCTACCTCTTACTCATCTAAAGCACACATAATGAACTGAACCCAAATATCCATATCTATATTTAATATTTAGGAATAGAACCACTCTTTTGTTAGGATTGGCAAGGTGCCAGCCAAAAACCTGCATTTCCTGGCCTCCCTTGTTGATAGCCGTGGCCATGTAACGAAGATGGATCAATGTTAGGAAGGTAGGATGTCAAGAAAACTCCTTAAAAGGAGGAGGGAGGTGATGTAGCTGGGAGACCCTTTTGTCCTTATTCCTTCCTGCTTTGTCCTGTCTGGAATGGAGACATAATGGCTGGATCTACAGTATCTATCTTACCACCATGAAGCAACTCTGAGGATGGAAGCCACGTGCCTATGGATAGCAGAACAGAAAGATAGAAGAGCTCTGGGATATCAAAGATATTGTAGACCTACCTCACTAGACCTGAACTTCTTTCATATAAGAGGAAAAATAAGTCTCCCTCTTGGTTAGGCCACTGATTCATTTTCTTTAGTGGGAGAGGAGGGTCTTTATTACCAGCCGTTGAACACTATTTATAATTGATACATTATCCCTGAAGCCTCAACTTAAATTTAACTTTCTCAGGGAATCCTCCCCTGATCCCTTAGATAGACCACCACCCCTTTTTATAACACTCATTATAGTTGTCTAATATCTATATTCAATGTTAGCTTATAAACTCAAAATGAACAAAGATTATATCTATTTTGTTCCCTTCCATACCCATAGAAGCTAGCAACGTGTCCAGCATAGAGCAGGTACTCAGTAACAGTTTAATTTAATTGGATAAAAAAAGGTATATGAGTGATAGCAATAAAACAAAGAACCTTGGTCAACACATCAGATATTGTGCTACTGATACAACTCCTAAAAGTGGAAATTACTATTCTATTTAGTAGAAACACCATGAAACACTAGGTACCTGTGTCAGAAACAATAAAGTAAATGTAGCATTTAAGAAACATTAAAGTCAAGTGTCATCTTAGTCTCTCAGTGGTTTCCTAAACACTAGTTGCAGGTCTTAAAAAAAATGTATCATGGTTTGATGTCCAGTTGGAAATATATTTGTCATGTGCCTTGGAGTTTTCAATTCTAACAATAGTTAACAGGGCCTGTACTCTAATAAGTTAACAATACAATAAGCAGAAGCATCTATTTTATGAAATGAATGTGCTATTCAAATATCAAGCCTTGTTTCTTGGCATTAAACACAACTGCTGTTAATTCCTATAAAATACAAGCCAAAAATGGGACCTATAGTGAGCCTTTTAGCCCAACTGCAGATGCTGACTCTTTCTGGCAAAACTAATTAAAATATGGATGGCAAAATTAATGCTCCAAATATGCCAGGGAATTACCAAAGGAAATAATTATCCTGGAAAGAGTTCTTAAAAGCATTTTAAGGCCTGCAACATCAAGAGAAAGAACATCTGTAACTTAACAGGACAAGCAGAGTAGCAATGGGTTCAGTGAAAAAGAGAGGAAGGAGCAGGAGGAAAGGGAGGAAGGAATGAAGAGAGGGAAGGAGGAAGGAAGGAAGGAAGGAAGGAGGGAGGGAGGGAGGGAGGGAGGGGAGCTGGAAACACTATCCAGGCTTTAAACATTCTGTCTTGGTTTTGATCCAATTGACATCTTAAGGACTGGGCTTCTTTTGGGTGTTTAGAGCAACTAGCAAAAATTCAATAAAGGCTTAAGACTTCGCAAAATTACAACTTCCCAGAACCCTCCCAGGTTGTCATTCTGAAAGGAGTTTACACTCACTTCCTAAAGGACCCAAAGTTTTGGCAAGAAAAGTTAGAGTTCCATCTATAAAATATTCAAGGGCACATCAGTGAAGGCTGAGATATTCCTAGAGATTCATGAACCAATGCCACCAAGCTATCCTGCAGCCACTCCTGTGTAATAAGAAGTAAATCACAAATTACACTACAATGACTTGTCTCTTTCTCACTCCCTTCTTCTCTTTCTTTCAGAATTTTCTGCCATTTCGGTTCCTCCCTAATGCTTCCTTTTCCTCCTGTTCCCTAGCATCCGACTTGTTAGCAGCCCTTCCCATAGCACTATGGTCTGACAGACAGCAGGCAGAAGGGATAAGATGCCAGAACTGTGATTGATATTCAAAACACCTACATGGTATTATTTGATGGATGCCAAAGAAGAGCTATCCAAAAACCAGCCCTTGTAACAGAGAGAGAAATTCCCATATTTTTCATTCAGCTGGGTATAAGCATTAAAGGTCCCTGTTAAAATAAGAGAATCCACTACCAAACTGAGATCATCAGATTTTCTTTGGTCATATAGCAAAACCATGGGTGAAGGGGACCCAGGATAGGAGAGTTTTTGTGGGGGAAGAAAGGCTACAAATGTCTAGAGGTAGAGATACCTAGGAAGGGCACAGTGGGGGGATAGGGTGTAGGAACAAAGTTCCTGAGACTGACAAAGAGATGTTGCCAAAAAACAGCAGATAGGCAAAGAAAAAAGGCAGTCCTGATTAGCAGAGTTTGGCATTTTCAGGATGGCTAACTAGTTAAACATCAGGAATCTGTGAAGTTGAGTTTTAGCTTGGGGTGGAGGGGATGGCTGAAAAAAACTGATGGACCCCAATCTTGTCCTAGACCATTAGATCAGCATCAATTAGCAAGTGCCACCCAACACTTGGCCTCGTGATGCCAAATGGCACATAAGCCTCTCTCCTCATTCACAGTCTATGCACCTGAAATTAATTCACTTACTTCCCGGTACAACATGAAAATAGATTAAAAAGATGCCCCTTTCAGAATTCAAAGCGATTGAATTATCTTCAATGGAATCTTCAGTTCTGAGCTGGTCAAAGAGACAAAGTTAAAACATATTGAAGTAGCAGTGCTTGAGAATTGAATATTTATGATAGATGATGGTGTGGCATGTACAGTCATACAATCTAAGTTGTAATTTGGGCAATCACAATAGTTCCTGGAGTTTTCATTTTTGTACTACAGCTCAATTCAATTCAACCCATAAAGAAGAGATTTCAAGATGTATATAAGTATAAATCATTTGTGCTGATGCATGGGGAGCAAGGAAATGAAGCAGAAGGCTGCCTGGAAAATTGAGACTAAGAAATAAGAGGTGCTCACGGTGACCGAGATAAGCAGAAATTGACTAAACTGGAATCTTTGTATTTTGGCTTCTATGGTAAAGAAAATTACCTGACAAAGTGCTGGACTTCATCTGGGTGCTGAGAAACTATATGAAAAGGCATCTCTACAAGTCAAATATGAGGTGTCAAAGCAGGCCATTGAACTAGTGCCCCAAAGGAGGAACACTGAAATACTGAAACTCTGAGCAAGGTGGAACCATTTTCTAAGGTTTCATTCTAAAATGTCCACAGAATTAAGTCCCTTTGCCTATATCTGTTAGACACCTACAACCTACAACACCTAGTCATTTCTGTGAAGAGTTCAAACCAGTTGTTTGATTTTGTGTAGATTAAAAACAGTCAGACCATTTCACACATTCTACAGGTAGTTATGCTGCTGGCAAGACAGAGCCTTCAGATGATCCTTACAAGTGGTGCTGAATTAAAAGTCATTGCCAACTTGGTTTTACTCTTTCCTGGAAAATAAGGAAATTGCTAACACATCATTAGCTTGAGAAAAAAGCCACTTTTATGTTGGTCATGAGCTTCAGGGGATTAGATGGAATACGTCGTGAGGATGGCACAAATAAGACTGGTACAGAAGGCAAGAGGGACAGGGTATGTTAGCCAGGAGAAAAAAAATCTTCCCTTTTTTAATGAAAATTAAATGTTGGAGGGGGAAAAAGGCTGGTGTTCCTCTTAACAGGAACTGACACTTCCTTCAGTCAAGTCCTAGGACATTCGGTTTTGTAAAACAGGCAATACTGTACATAAGTCAAAAAATATTGCAACAGTAATTTCTAAATTCTTTGAAGATTCTTGACTGCCAAAATGTTCTTGTTACTGGGTGGGGAAGCTAAGAAGCAACATTAGTACTTCTCCAATCACTTCTTTCGCATTTGAAAAATAAAGTGCTCAGTAAACCAATCACTGCCCCTTGTAATGATTCAAAAGGATAGTGTATGTCATGACATCAGCTAGGTAGGAGTCACTAGAAATAGTCACTGGAGGCACACAGGAGTGTCAGAAAGATTAATATCTATTAACTACCTAGGTTGGACTATTCGTTACCAACAAAAGCCTCCTAGAAAAGTCTAGTATTATCCTGATGTTTCAGCGTAACTTCAGCAACCATCTGGAATACTGTAATTGCTATGACACCACTTCTGGGTACAGCAAACAGCACAATCATTTAAAAAAATTTATTTCAAATATCCTCCTGGAAGCTAATAAATTTTACAGCAGTTTCAATCCTTCCTCATTGCAACAAAGAAAAGCTTAGTTCCAGAAAAATTAAGAGTAAATTGATTGCCTAGGGGGAATCTATTCAAATATCACTTTTACGTGTTAGAAATCTTTTCTCCTAGAACATTAGAGGGAGAGAGGAAGGGAAGGAGGGAGGAAAGGAATGAATGAATCTTGGATAAGGGAATGAGACAGATGATGGAGATAAAGAGTGTGAAAGGGATAGAAGTCAGTATATGAGAAAGACAGGCTATAGCAACAGAGGGAGAGTGAGAGACAAGTAAAACCGTTAAATCCTTGTTTGCAAAATCAGGTAGAAATCAACTTAAAATAAAATGCAAATGTGTCACTGGGGTGCAGGCCTAACATTTGTGCTGGAATTTATGAATAATAACTATGAATAATGAATACCAAAATTGAAGGGATCAAACACCACCTTCTATGTTTACTTGTCATTATCCATCTTTCATGGACAATGCTCAGTTTTATTATTTTGCTCTTTACCTTTTTCCAGGTGTCCACTTAATTATTCTTTTTCCAGGTGTCCACTTAATCATACTAGTAGGAGAAAGCAAGTTCCATTTTTCAGGGTGTTGCCTCAAAAGCAACTAGACAAATTCAGAAGTGAGACCAATTAATTTATTCTTTGAGGAAGCTTGATCATTTGAAGGTATCCTATGCTTGTCCTGCTGCTCTTATTAGGAAGAAAAAGTCCTTTACACCTTTAGCACAAGGCAGTTACTGTTTGACCCTCTGGCCTTTAGCTTGTCCAACTCTTCTTTGAAAGAAAAAATGGATGCTCCATCTGCAGCATCAAAGAACTCTTGGAATCTCTTCAGGCCACAGCTCTGCAAGCTTCTTCTGAGTTGGCTTGAACTCTGAATTATAAGAGTAGCAGAAGGCTTTTTGGTTGAGATGACTGGGGTTAATACACTCTGATACAGGTCTAGTAAAATCTATGTAAGTCCTGACACATAGTGAGCCTAGATTATAGCCACAAATATGGATGACAGACACACATGCATGTGCACACACCACCACCAGCCTCATCATCCTTAATACTCGCTTCCATTCACAGGTTAAAATAATGGAGCATTATACGTCGATTATATCTCAATAAAGCTGCAAAAAAAATCCATGGAACAAATCAAAAGATTATTAAAACTAGTCTGGTAAAATTTAAATGCTCTGTCCAGTTAGTACAGATCATGTATCTTTGCAGCCTTGGAATAATCTGTTTTTCCAAAACATTACAACTCCTGAACTCCATTTTATTGCATTTGCCCCTTGTTGGTTTAAAATGCCAATCTTTCATGACTGGGTGTGCAAAACATGTACCTAATGAAGGAATGCCATGCTGTGGCTAGAGAAGCCCTGAGGAGTCTAATTCTATGTTCAGAAAACAAGACAGCACTGCGAATAGAGAATTTAAAGCTTGATTCAAGCCTGCATGATTTCTGTTCTCTGAGATTCCAATCGGGCAGTTACAGAGAGGGAGGGTGCAGACTTGTTTAATATAAGATGTTGGATTCTCGCAAAGAAATATTCCAAGAGTAAACTGAAATTATTAATTAAAGAAAAAGTCTTCTTTGGCCCTAGAGCTTTCTTATCCCCTTAATTCCACTTTGCAATCTTTTTTTATTTGCTTCTACCGGTTAGTGAACAGAAAATAATCTGGCTTGTTATTAAAACTGCAGATAAAATCATCAGCTTTGGCAAAATGCAAACAGCGCCTAGCTGAAGAGCTAAGGATCATCATCTGCTCATATATTAAGACATGGCACAACTCCTTTCTCAATCCTAATGGCCTTGGATTGGAGGCAGGGGGTAGAAAAAGATTGGAAAGGAGGAAAGAGCGGGGCAGATGCAGAATTATATTTTTAAACCGCCTGCTGGCATTCAAAGAGCACTCTCATGTTATTAATCACACATGCACACATACACACACACACACACACACAACACAGAATTGCAATGCTGACATAGCTTCCTGGATAAGATGCTTATATAGGACAGTAACAAACAAAGACATTGATGAATGATTTTATTCTCCTGGGGACTCTGTGTCCCCCCCACTTCTTCCAGAGTTCATGCAAACTGAAAAGTTTATATGTTTAACACCCTGTTATCCATTCCAATATGGGAGGTCTGCAGTATTTCAACAAAGAAACCACTCATGAGTAATGATTTTACGGAGACAAGAGTGGGAAAATGAACTGTTTGAAATGAGTCTAATTCCTTGTGTGATGGCTAATAAAAAGAAACATCTGAACACAGTGCTCGAGAAGCATTTTTGTATTGTTCAACAGACTGAAAATAATAGCCTTTTTTCTGGTCTGCATTACCATTAATAACAGCCTTCCCTTGTGGTCATCTGTGTTTACAGAGGGAATAAAGATTGATAAAAGAGCTCGCCTTTCTTCTGCACCACCCAAATAGACACAGATTGTCCAGATGATCTTTTTTAGCACACATAAACCAACTTTTATTTTAAAAAGCACACATACACCAACTTTTATTTCAAAAAGCAAAATTAATCAGAGTACCTAAATGTTTCAGAAATTACTTAGGAATTGTGAGGAAGCCAGAGAATTTCCAAGGTAGTTCTCAGAAAGATTGTTTGGAGTGTAAAAGGGGACACTCACATCTTGCCTTTGTTTAAGGAAGCCCTTGAACTCTCGGGAGAGGAAATCTTGCATCTGTTCTATTTACTTTCTCCTGACCACACCCTGAAGATTGTTCAGGGCAAGGGAAGAGTAAACTGATTATGCACTAGATAGTGTAAGTGTAACCCACGAACTGCAGGTTGTCAGCTCCCCCAGTGCATTTAAGATGGAATTGCCTTTACAAAATTTGAACATATTCACAGACACTGCATAAAGGAAGGTTCCCCTGGAGTTCAATGAACCTTTTATTCCCACTATAAATAATAAGTGCTCTCATGATTAATTCATATTCCTCTTTTCTCACCTCATTTCCCTTTTCTCCATTCCATAGTATTTAACTTGTTTCTGCCATGCCCAAAATAGCCTCTTGTTTTACCATTCTGTTCAGACTCTCTTCCTTCAGCTTTGTAGCCTTTCCTCATCACATCAAATCCTGCCTAGAAACTCACACCTCCAGGGAAGCTACAGGGAGGAAATCAGAAACAATAGCAGTGGCCAAGTCTGACAGAAAATCCACCAATATGGAAAAAATCTGTTCTCTGGGACATTTCCTCTTTCTCACCAAGAAACCTTCAGAATAAGCCTAATGATTCGGGGGGGGGGGGACCTCCAAATATTAGAAACAGCTGTGTCTGGAATGTCCTCATCAAGGTATTTTACCAACACCCCTTACAAGAAAAACTTGGAGAGGAATATTAACTGTACAACTACAAACATAGTCTGCACACCCTATAATAAAGAGGCCACATTTCCCTATTAGAAGGGTAAATAGTTAATATTATTATAAAATAAAAATTAAAATCTTACAATTCCCTCAAATTCTAAAGAAGTTGCCATGAATTTTATGTCTGCCCAAAAAATCAACAGGGTATTCAGTAAACTATTCAACGATTTGCTCATTGGAAATTCATAGTCTAATGTAACACTGGTCCTCCCCCGTTCTTCATGTTAATATCATTGGGCCATCAGCCAAAGCCTAGAGAAGTAAGCTTCATCTTGGTGAACTGGAATCTCTAGTGTCAGATACAGTCATCCTGACTAATGGAAACTATAGCTTGCCAAAATCTATAGCCTCCCTGTCTATTCCATCCATCAAATATGCTTAGAAGTCCCGTGGCACAAGCTCAGCAGTCTACAGATCCCAATCAACTATCAATAGCTTAAGTGTAAATGACTGTAGATGAAGTACAAGCCAAATGTGTTTCCTTTTCAGTTGCAGGAATTCCATTGCTATTATGGCACCCATAGTGTTCGTGCCTAATGATTCAGACAAGCATCCAGGATCTAAGTGTTCTAGGATGCTCTGCACATGTTACAATTACAACATTCAGCATAGCACCAATAGGCATCCTAGTCTCGAGTTCCAGGTATACCACATTGACAGTATTGACAGGCCCGCCCCCTCCCTGGTTAGATATGATGGAAGATGTAGGGGTTTCCATATGGCCTGCTGCTAGTATAGAGTCCTGTTTATGCCTCTTCAGGTTTCCACAACTAGTGAACAAAGGAATGTATGTATATACATCACAGCCTAGAACTCTCTAGCAAGTCTCTTATTTCCCTGACATCCCAATATTGCATTGAAAGGTAATTTATTATTTTTTAAGATTTTATTTATTTATTTGACAGAGACAGAGAAAGGGAACACAGGTAGACAGAGCAGCAGGCAGAGGGAGCGGGAGAAACAGGCTCCCCACTGAGGATGGAGCCTCACGTGGGGCTCGATCCCAGGACCCTGGGATCATGACCTGAGCCGAAGGCAGCCGCTTAACCGACTGAGCCACCCAGGTGCTCCGAAAGATAATTTATTGAATTTTCCTATTCTTGAACACTTCCCATATGATCCAAACTCAGTGCTCTACCACACTGGCTTTTCTTCTCAAACCCGAGGCTTTCTATTCTGCAAAAGAATATTGTGTCTCAGAGACACTGCTTTAAAATGATTTGCTCAGGAAAATAGTTTTTCTTTTTTTTTTTTTAATTATTATTTATTTGACAGAGAGAGAGACAGCGAGAGCAGGAACACAAGCAGGGGGAGTGGGAGAGGGAGAAGCAGGCTTCCCGCCGAGCAGGGAGCCCAATGCGGGACTCGATCCCAGCACCCCAGGATCATGACCCGAGCCGAAGGCAGACGCTCAACGACTGAGCCACCCAGGCGCCCGAAAATAGTTTTTCAATAGCCAGTTGTATTAGGAGTGAACATAACCAGTTGGGTTATCCCTAAATGCAATAGCATCCCAGTGCATTTACAAAGTAATATTTTATTTTCTTCCTTGATCACAACCATGTCCTGGCATTCACACCCAGTGGAAAGCCAACTGCCTTAGAAAGCCAACTGACCTTCCCCAAGAATAACCTGCAGAATCCAAGGCATGGAAACCTGCTACTTCATCAGAAAGTCCATACCTTGGAGCTCAGGAATACACATGCCCATATGCCTCTTTGGAGGGACAGAATATTTACTAGACAGACCCCAGACTCTATGAATTGGATGATCCATAATATTTGTATTTGTGATAGAGAAACCACATTTCCTTCCACAATAATAGTGCTTATATATTAAGTCTTTAGCATTATTGAGCTAGTCATTATGTAAATAACAAAACCGAGTCCAGACATCAGAACAAATTGGTCCTTTCCAAACATGGCATTTCTCTGCACTTGCTTCCAGTAATCACAGAAAGAATCAAACTAAATATAAATGCAGCTCTAATTTTAATAGATATTTTACTTTTTATTGTCATATTTAATATTTTGGGCTTTCTTATTTTGTCCAATACCTTTCCTTTGTTTCCTATCCCCATAACTGGAGTATCTTGGAGGATAGGCTTTAGATTTTCCTAACCATTACCTAGTTCTCATCCCCTACTGGTAAGAAGTGATGAGACAGTATAATTAACACCAGCTGCCCCATTTTCACTTTTGACTCCAGGAGCTGAGCAAGCCAACCTCACAGGGTGTGGATTGGAGTGGGTGGAAGAATGTCTGGCTCCAGCCCAGCCATGATGGGCCTCTCCCAAACTGCAATCCTCCATTAGACAATACCTAAGTTCTTCAATCATGTTTACACAGCTGGAACTGTGCAGACCTTGAAAATCATGCAAAGCACAGACTGGGTAAGACTGCTCCCTGCTTCATTCTGGATTTAATCCTGTTTATAAATGAATAAGTGAGTGTACTAAATTCTCAGTGTTGGGGTAATAACTACTGGGAAAGAAAGAGAAAGCTCCCTTCCTGAGCAGTGTTCATTACCATGATTGCAGCAGCCCACATGGTGAAGCTTTCTGTCTGCTAGTAAGTAAGCAGCAGCCAATAAAAGCTAAGTCCAGAAGGAAAAGCAGTAATAACAGGGAACACAGCCATCCACCTCAGAAAACAATTCATTGTACAACTACATGGAAAAACTACTTACAATGAAAAGATTGGCACTATCTCAGTGAGGCAGGGTTTCTGACCATTCTGGCCCTTGAGAGTATGGGTGAGTCTTCTCTCCCCTTCATAGAACCCCCACTGTGAGTTTGCCATGTTCCTGCTCACCAGCACCAAGGAGAGACCTCCCCACAGCTCCATCAGCTCCAAAAGTAGGGGAAAATAGAGTGTAAGCTTGGTCCTAGGCATTTGGCAACCATTCCTACAGAGGACCTAACACCATAGGGACTGGTGAAGAAAATTTTTAATATTGCTAATTTAGGTGGTGCAGAAAAGCAAAGGCAAACCTTTCTGTTACAGCACTGTATCTGAAGGCAAGCTTCTCTCAAGAAAAAATGACATATACATAAATCACCTCTACTAGAGCAACTCAAGACATAATCTGCTCCTTGTCAAAGGAGCTTACTTCTACCCTGCAGCACATCTGAACCCAGCTCTTCTCAGTGAAGTGTGCATTTGGAAAAGGCACCATCTTTCTTCCAGAGGCAGTGTAGCATAGGGCCTAAGACTGTGGGATCTGGAGCAGGATTGCCTGGTTCAAGTCCCAGTTCTACCATTTTATAGCCCTATTGTATGGAAGTTACTTAAAGTTACTCACTGTGCCTTGGTTGGTTGGTTTGTTTGTTTTCCATCTGTAAGATAGGAAGAATAGCACTGACCTCCTGGGGTTGTTGGGACGGTTTAATTTTGGGTTTTTTTTTTTTTTTTTTGCAAATTTAAAATGATTGTAACGTTCCAATGATTTCTAATTTACAGAAGGAGGAAAAGACATGATTTCAGCCAACAATCAGATGATAAGAAAAATAAAGTGGAAATGCTGTAAACCAAGCTAAAAAGTTCCTGGCACAAAGGAAGAACTCACTACATGTTAAGTATTGTTATCCATCAGGAAGTTCTGACTCTTTGGGATAGATGGAGTCCAAGATGGTCTTATTCTTAGACCATGTAGCCAACTATGGTGGGATATCAAGGAAGGGATGCTGGGACACACTCCATGTTAAAGACATCACCCTCATCAGGGCTGCCTTGGTGACCCAAATGCCACCATTGATTTTTTTTCTTTGTATTATCATCACATTAAATAAGTGAAGAGGATTAAGAGGCACAAACTTTCAATTATAAAATAAATGATGGAGATGAAAAGTACCACATAGGAATATAGTCAATAATATTATTATAACATTGTGTGGTATAGATGGTAACTACACTTACCATTGTGAGCATAGCATAATGTATAGAATTGTCAATTCACTATGTTGTACACCTGAAACTAAATATTGAATGTCAACTATACTTCAATAAAAAAAGATAGTAAATGCTATTTGCAGAGGGAGACCAGTGAGTTTAACAGGTCCCTTGAAATAATTAGGACCTTGGGGAAATGGAACATGGAAAAAATAAGCTTATATGTGGGAAGCAGGAAACAAGCAAAGAAAGCCTGAGAATGCAGGGCCCTGAGTAGAAAGGCTAATGGTGACAGGAACTAGGAAAACCCAAGGGGAGCACTGGATGCCTATGCTCCCAAATGGAGGGAAAGATGCAGGCAGATAGATATGGTTGCACTGTTGACACAATTTTGCCAAGGGCTCACCCTTGAATACTTCTTCTGAGAATGTGAGCAATGCTCTTTCTCTCTCTGCTTTCTTTCCTCCTAGGTACAGAGCTAATTCTGACTCTCTGCTGCAATAGATCTCATCACTTAAGAAAAATAATCACACACACAGAATACACTCAAATTTAAAATCTAGACCTCAGAAAGGAAATAATGACAAGATATCTAATATGCTAAGTATGAAGAATTAAACTGAATGAGGCACTTGGGGTGGGGAAGCAAAACCAGGCTTCACCAAACACATTTGGAACAACACTGCTAAACTGACAGTACAGAAGGCTTTTGGTTGATTAACAGGGAGCATAATGTGAGAAGGGAGTTGGATGGAGTGCAGAAGCTGACTTGATATCTTAGGTGTAAGGGCAAGGTATGATACGTGCAAATCCCAACAATTAACCATGGAAGTGAGTAATCATAACATTAAAGGCCAGAGGGGCAGATAAAGTCAAAGCATCTAGGGAAAAACAGCAATCACTTTCTGAAACACTGGTACATAAAAGTAAAACGAAAAGACCAATGGACAAGAGGGCCATTTAATTCAGGGACAAAGTACATTTAGGATCTTCCTATCCTCTCTCTCTATCAATCCCACATCAGGGACATCAGGCTAGGTTCTCCTCATAGATGATTTAGCACCTCAAAAGGCTGAACAATGGAATCACCCAAGATAATGAGGCAAATGGAACTCTGAAGAACTGTTAAATCTCCTTTCATAAAAATTAAACCCTCAAAAGATTGAAAGTCACCAAAGGCAATGGGATCAACTCTGGCCATGAGATTTGGGAATTCTAGCACCAGGAGATGGGCTAGTAGTCCTGAACTAATGACCAACTAAGAAATCGAAGGAAAGAGCTAATGATTCCATTTGGGGAAAGGCAGAGGCAGCTGCCAAAGCATTAGAGAAGAAACAGCTGTGTTCTTCACTTAGGGGAAAGACCTAATTAAGTTGAAAATTGCAAACTATTCAGAAATGAATGATTCAGTAAGGGAGAGGAAAATGAGAACATGAAGCAGGCGTAAAAGGAAAAGAGACCATTTCCACGAAAATACACACACTTAAAAGCAGAATTAAGCTAAACACATGCAAACAAAAGACAAAGAAGAAAAAGAAATTCAGAATGTTTAACACAAGCTAGCTTTACCAATGTTTCATGCTAATTTCTCTCACTATGACGGAATGATTTTTACAACCCCATGACTAAGATCTCCCATCCTGCCTTGGTCTTTAGAAATACAGAGGAAAATCCAGCCAAAATCCCTCCCACTTCCCCAATAATCTTTTCATACTAAATGAAAAATAAAGAGTCCTAAACTGTCAGCAATGATTAGCCCCTATATAAAAACCATCCCAGACCAAATTCTTCATTTACAGATGAGAAACCTGGGGCCCAAAGAAAGAAAGTTGCTTAAGATCACAAATGGAGTTAGTAACAGATCCAGGACTTGAATCCAGATGCCTGAATCAGTGTTTCCCCCCACATACATCAAAAACCCCAATGAAAAGGGAAAAATAAGATTTTTTTTCAATACCAATTGGAAAGTAAAGAGTGATCACAGGGTGTTTTAACAACACGGAAGATATTTTTTAAATATATGTGAGAAATGACCATCACCAAAATGTTCACACAGTACCACAAAGAACAAGGCAATCTAGAATGACTGGGCCATTTGAAAAAACTTTTAGCATTTATCGTAATAAAAACATTCAATCCATAACAGCCCAGATTAGGAGAAATGATGAGGGGAACAGAAGCTAAAGACTTGAATTTTTAATCATCAGGTATTTTTTGAAAGAAAAAGTTTTAAACCCTAACATAAGCAAGGATCCAGCAAGGTTAGAGGGAATGAAACTTCAAGAACACTCAAGCTGTGATTCAGTTGAAGTGTTGTGGTCAACAGAATTGCCAGTGACACAGATAACACAGCAGGCCAACTGAAAGAGTAAAATGTAAGAAACAAAGTGAAAGGCCAGTATCCATACAGATGCCACCACTTGTAGACACCCCTGGGCATTATCAAAATGCCTCCTGGGCTAGTTGGGCACACCCATTGTTTCCTTTTATCCCATAGTAATGCTTTTGACTCCCTGATCTTTCTGGGCTTCACTGTTATATTCTGCTGCAGTTTCCCTAAGCAACATCCTTTCTAAACTGGAGGAGGTAGTCCTTTCAGAACTTCCTGCTAGTCCAGGAGGCTTTGAGATTTCAAATGGAAAAATAGAACAATGCCCTGGAGAAACATAACAAAACCAGGAAACACAAACTCTCTTTAATCCTTGCCCTGTCTTAAAAGTAAATCATTTCACCTCTGGCATTTGTAAAATGGGGTGGATGAGAACTGCCCTGAGGATCAAACATTGGCAGATGACATCTGTTGTTTGGTAGTGTTCACAGTAATGAACTGATCAAGATTTGCTCACTGAAGGTCTTCTCCTCTCATAGTAGTATGCTCTGAGCTGTGTGGGAAGAGGGAAAAAAGTGATAGAGAAGAAAATGGTACCAAATGAAAAGAAGCCATAAAAATCTTCCACGAGGGAATGCTGAGGTATTACAACCAAAAAAATTCTTACTTAATGTCATTAAAAATATGTCCATTTTTTTGTAAAAATATAATGATAAAAGAGAAGTTGTCCCTAGAAGGAAAAACAATAGAATAAGGCTAAACTTAAAAGGGGGAGGGTTGGAGAAAGAGCTAAATAAGAAACATCAAAGAAAAAAGTGTGTGGAGGGTACCTGGGTGGCTCACTTGGTTAAGCCACTGTCTTTGGCTCAGGTCATGATCCCAGGGTCCTGGGATTGAGTCCCACATCCGGCTCCTTGCTCAGCAGGGAGCCTGCTTCTCCCTCTCCCTCTGCCTGCCACTCCCCCTGCTTGTGCTCTCTGTCAAATAAATAAATAAAATCTTTAAAAAAAAGTGTGTGGAGAGAGAGGGAGGGGGAAGTAAAAATGGAAGGAAAGTCTGTAGTAAAGGTAGCATTTTACAACTGACCCCATAGAAGAAAGAACATGAGATTTGGCTTAGAGTATTAGACTTTAAGAAGAACAGACAAAGATGTCACATGTTAGGAGTCCGGAGAAAGAGTTTTAAATTTCATTCATGGAAAATGGAGACAATTAACAACTGGGAATAGCCACCTTGCTTAGGCAAAGAAGGAATGAACAGATAATCTAAGTCCATTGTACCCTTTGACTTATTTGGCCCTTAATACTAGGGTGAAAATCCCCTCCCTTGGTAGTACTGCACTGGTCCTTAGTTGTTGTTTTTTTTTTTTTTAAGATTTTATTTATTTATTTGAGAGAGAGTACATGAGGGGGGGAGGGTCCGAGGGAGAAGCAGACTCCCTGCCGAGCAGGGAGCCCGATGCGGGACTCGATCCAGGGACTCCAGGATCATGACCTGAGCCGAAGGCAGTCGCTTAACCAACTGAGCCACCCAGGCGCCCTGGTCCTTAGTTTTTAACTGCATTTTTTTTTCTGAAATAGACTTCACTTTGGTTTTCACCCCATGCTTCATGACATTGCCATTGAACAGCTTCCAAGAAAGGAATGCCAAAGGGAGGAAATTAAGATGAAAGAGCAATTAACCCTCAAAGCAAGCACCACCATACCATCTGTTAACTTGAGTATGGCACTCATTACAGATCCACTGGCAAATGGCTGTGTGCTCAAGAATCTGAAAAAGTTGAATGAAGGGGGGGAAATCGGAGGGGGAGACGAACCATGAGAGACTATGGACTCTGAAAAAAGAAATTGAGGGTTCTAGAGGGGAGGGGGGTGAGAGGATGTGTTAGCCTGGTGATGGGTATTAAAGAGGGCACGTACTGCATGGAGCACTGGGTGTTATATGCAAACAATGAATCATGGAACACTACATCAAAAATTAATGATGTAATGTATGGTGATTAACATAACATAAAAAAAAAAAAATCCGAAAAAATTGTGCCCAGAACCCGAAATGCAGGAAAAAAGAGCTTAGAAGTTGAAGGCTCCTAACAATTATCAACCCCCTCATTTTACATTAAATATAGGCAAAAAGCAAATTAATGTGATATAAACTGTGTATATACGTGTTGAAGAGGTGCCAAGTAAAAGAGAAATCAAAGCAAACTGTTAGTCAAGAAAGACTTCTTTTTTTATCTATCTTTTTTAAAATTTTATTTTATTATTTTAATCATCATATATTACATCATTAATTTTTGATGTAGTGTTCCATGATTCATTGTTTGCATATAACACCCAGTGCTCCATTCAATACGTGCCCTCTTTAATACCCATCACCAGGCTAACCCATTCCCCACCCCCCTCCCCTCTAGAACCCTCAGTTTGTTTCTCAGAGTCCATAGTCTCTCCCCCTCTGATTCCCCCCCACATAGGACTTCAATTTTGCCCAAGATTTTAAAGTGGGAAAGAGATATGGACAAGTGAAGAAGGAAAATAAACCAAGAAGAAGAATGACTTCATCAGGCTCACCTTATCATTATTATTCTTTGACTGTCTACTATAGAACAGGCACTTTTATATGCCTTATATGTATGATCTCATTTAACCCTTACTACCACTCTATAATGTAGGTACTATCAGAATCCTCCATTCTACAGATGAGAAACCCAAAGACTAGACAGGACAAGTAACTTGTATACAGTCACACAGCTATTAATTTGTGGAATATGATGAGAACTGAAAGTCCCTGACTCTCAGGTCAGTGCTCTCTTTCTGCTAAACTAGATTGTGCTGAAAGTAAAAGTGCTCAGGTCAACAGGCCAGCAAGGAGAATGACACAGGAAAAAAAAAAAAAAAAAAAAAACTAGCTATCTGATTCACAATTACATTGTACTAACAAAAGGCATTACACAAATATAAATGTCACTTTGGTTATTAATCCTAGCAACATTATTGGAACACTGCTCATCAGCCCATCTATAAATATATGAATTGAGATTTTGAGAGGTTAGTGACTTATCTGGGGCTCTGTGATGAATAAATAATAGAGTGAAAACTATAATTCTCAATTTCCCCTGGGCAACATGGCATTAATTTAGGGCTATAATTATCTTTTTAGCATTTTGCATATAGCACATAGATTTGGATTTTTAGGAAGACAAAAATTATGTACTTCCAGTTACATTGATCATGGAATGTTATGTTCAAGCTATGAAACTTTTTCAGAATCTTTTTCAAAAACACAGTGCTTGTTCCTATAAGTTCTATCCCTAATTCCATACAGTTCTCTGTGTATTTGTCCCCCCCTTTTCCGTCTCCTCCTCCCCCCCATCCCTCCCTCCTTTCCTCCTACCCTCTTTTTCCCCTTCCCTCTCTCCATCTCCATTTATTGGCAAACACAAACAGGTCATAAGGTCCTTTATAAGCCAAAACATTTTATGCCACAAAACCACAGCCTGCCAGCTAAATTCAACATACTATAACCAGTGAAGATGAGGCATGTGACTTACACTAATATAAGACAACCAGCTCTAAGCAAGGCAGGAGTAAAAAAAATTCATTTATCAACTGTATATTTGGGTGGCTCTCTCCTGGCATTTATATAGAAAGGATTTTATAAGGGACTTCGGTTGAGAGTTGTTTTTTTTTTTTTTTTATCATTAACAAATTCATTTTTTCCACTACAAAAAAAGGCAGAAATCCAAAGAAACATAAATTCCCATCATTACTCAGATGACACTGTCCCCATGGACCTGCTGTTAGCTCATTCATATGACAAGGAGATATGACCTTTCAGGTAGGAGCTGTGCATTTTTCAGTCCATTCGCAGAAAAAGAATAATAGAAATGATCCTTTGCAGGGTGACTTTTTTAAAGGAAAACTAGAAATGAAAAAATATATCTCCTCATTTATTTCTTAATGAAAGTCTGGGCATGAGGTAGGAACCAAAAAAAAAAAAAATAGAATCAAAATGTTATCTGCCACCCATTAGCCATTTAAGAGCAGTGAAGCAAGGAAGGGAGAGCAGGGAAGAAGGATCGGGGCCCTGGGGGTTGGGGCATGCACATTTTTACATAGGGAGAGCAAAGCAGAGTCAATGCCACCAGAAAAGAATTATAGCTTTGCTTGCCTCACCACAGGTGCTCGAGTATATACATTTTGTAGTGTAGATTAACATAAACCTCTCTTCCAAGTTTCATAAAAACCTTTCATGGACATTCTATAATTCCTCAAATCAAAATCTGGGCTAATTCAGAAAAATGATTTGATAGTGAAGGCAGCTTTTCAGCATCCAGACATGTGACAGTGAGTAAATCAAATAACAATTACCCAGTGTTACTTTGGACATTGATAGCTCTGGGCAAACTCAGAAGGTTGTCACCCTTAGCACCCCTTTTCTGTGCTTCCCCCCTCTGAGACTCTTAATGTTCAATATTCTAGAAACCATCCCCCCATGTATGCCAAATTCCAAATTTAGAAACAATCTAATAGCAGTCATTTAACAACTTAGTGTAAATTTGAACAAATGCATTCCCTCTTCCCAAGGGTCGCTTGAAGTTTGAACTGTATTGTAAAATGAAATGCTTAAACTTCTATTAAAGGGATCACAGACAGCAGCAAAGAGGTAAGAGGTTTTGGATGGCGGTGTCCGTGAAATCATGCAAAGACGATATTTCACTAACTGAATCTCTGTAATAACAGCACTTTCTATTTTTTGAGCACTTACTATGTACCAGGAAGTATACTAAGTGCTCTACCTGGATCATCTCACAACCACCCTAAGTAACTTCTTTTTTATTCCCATTTTGCAGATAAGAATATTGAAAATTCAAGAAAAAAATAAGTAATTTGACTAAGGTCAACATCTATTAAGTGGCAAAGATATGAATGGAACTTGGATTTGTCTTATTCCAAAATCTCTACTCTTAGCCACCATGATGCTATGCTTGTCTTTGGATTTACAGGCAGACTAGTGATGTCAATCTTGAAAGTAGAATAGAGTAGAAGCCGTTGTACTGACTCAGTATGACTTGTTCATATTATTTAGAGCCTGAATTGATGGTATATCATCTATCTGGAAGATTCTAATGACAATTAGAATTCTCAGTACATATAAAGATTAGCTAGTACATATTAAGGGAAGTCTGGATTATGCCCCTCATGTCCCTATCAATGTCCATTTCAACCCCAGATATTTGTATCTTATTTCTCTCACAACTCCTCATTTTAATTTCTTCTTTCTTTATCAATCAGTTAAGATTCTGACTTTGAGTCTCAGCTTAAATGGCCGTCATTCCTCTGTTAACTTTTTGGAATTCTATGCTTTTCTCCCTCTCAGGGTTGCTGTACGGGATAAATAATACAACATTATAACATGAACTCCCTCCTACAAAGATTTTGGGGATGTTTCAGCACTTTAAATTTTCTATATTGATGACAGTGAAAACTTAAGATACCAAAGGGGCTCTAAGTAATGCTACAGGTAGAATATTAGGTTCTGTGCCTACGTTTCCGGTATTGGTCTTAATCTCTAAAAGAACCTAGATAATTAATATTTAGCTTCTGGAAGAAGTACCCTTTTCTGAATCAAATAAAACAATGTCTAACATTGCAAATCTCACTTATTTAATAGACAGCCAATTCCTCATCCAGAGATTCTGTCCCCAAAGATCATATAAGTCATTTATTTTAGGTAATTTTTATTAAAGACAAATGAAAGAGAAATGAGGCACTTAAAGGTGCTGTAGATGGATAAACAAAAGCACAGGATGAAGACATGGGTCCAACATGCTTTGAACACTTATGTCACAATGCTCTTTGCTCAGTGATGCACTTACTTCTGGGTGTGAAAACTATCAAAGATGGAATAGGATGGGGCACTACAGAAGCAAGAAATGCTTGCTGTTTCATCTTTATCATGCAAATGTAATAGTTTGAATGTTGAGTGGGCCCCTTTGATAAGCTATCATTTTGAGCTCATAGCTCTTATACAATATAGAAGACTTGCCTTCATCCAACAGTACAATGCTCATTCCTTGGCTCATCATCTTGCAGAAAGGAAGCAAAACACACCCTTAACCCCCTCAGGCAATCAAGAGGAATTAAGTCCAAAGCAAAAGGCACATAGGCAGTCTGGCAGGCAAGGCTACAAGCTGGGAATGGGTACCTTCAGACTGTCACATACAATGCTGATAGAAAATCTGCCACCCACTTCGGTACCGCTGGAACCTGGAGAGCATAATAAATTATACCAACTACTGAAGCAACTTTTTCTGGCATTTAAATTACTGGAACATTATAGATTAGTCACACAAACTTTAATGACAAGTCAGGCATTTTCCTTCATGAGGAGAAACACCATACTAATAGAAGCCTTAAAGTGGATTGTATCTCTTTGAAAATTGTATTTAAACCAAAGGTTAATAAGAGATGGTTAGTTTGGAATGATGGTTTCTTGGAGTCAGCTCCAGCAGCTCAATGTGTTTGTAGACTCATTAGTTGCATAGATTATCAGCTGAATTCAGGAAGTGCTCACTTGCTGTGTTAGCAGAAGGCTAGTGTGATTCAGTACACCTATCCTACAGCTAACTAGGGCCCAACAGTAAGGTAACGTTTTCTGTAGTCAAAGGAGGAAGTTTGTCTTTGCCTTCAACTTCAATTGACATCAATTATAAATCTTAAAGGGTTTGGTGAAGCTCTGAGAGGCATAATGATATCTTCTAAGTTGACAGTTGGCACAAAGGTCTTGCTCCACGTCTTAACAATCCACGTTGTACATAGACACTGTATTTCTGAATGCTCATTTAGCCATTCAGCAAAATCATCCAGTGTAGGAAAATTCAGACTTCATAGGTTACTCACAGATAATCACTCAACTTCTAAAATGTGCAGTTTGATGTCAGTGAATCAAGCAAAAGAATTTGCACTTTGGTCTTTACTCTGGACTTTGCATTGATTTGCATTTTGACATTAATAAAATCTTTAAGCCTTTGGTGCATCTGTTTTTCTTCCAGAAAAAAAATGGAACAGATATTTATATGAAGCATGTCTCTGGAATAAAATGGCTCCTTGAATTAAAAGGACTAAATTTTCAGAGTTTGGGAAGATAGTGAGTAGGAGGACGCTGAGCTCACCCCATCCAATATTTTCAACGAGTTATCATCCACATCCAAGTCAATAAACTGGACAGCAATCTGAAGACTGGCAGAAGAACAAATTCTACAACTAAATATAGAGAAGAAGCTGCATCTGGAAGGTTAGTAAGGACAGAAAGACAGAGGGAGGCTGCCCACAGGAGGGAAGGAGCAGCATGCTCAGCTAGAGCCTAGAAACTGGCCCTCACGCCAGGGAGTTCACAAAGAGAAGACTAATCCCCATAGTGTTTGGCTTTAAAAACCAGAGGGGCTGAATACAATACATGAGCTTGTAAAACCAGTGGGACTTCTAACCTGGAGCTTTAAAGGTCAGCTGACTCAACACTGGGGAGCCCAGAGAACCAGTGATAGCCAGTCACCACCCTTAAAGAGACAGCAGCCTGCGCAGTGGGGCAATACAAAAACTGCAGTTTACACAACACTGGGGCAAACAAGAGACAGATCTGTTCATTCTGATTTCTTAACATCTTGGGGGACATCAAACACAAGGGAGTTAGCAGGAGCCATTTTCCTCCCCACCCCATAGCATAAGCACAGAGACACCTGCCAGAGGCAGGGCTGCATAGACACTTGCTACCTAACCATCTAGCAGCATGCCACATGCACAAGTTCTCCTGAGGACTTGTGCAGTCCAAGCCTGCTGGCCTCAGCCCTGGGCTCAGGGCAAATTTTGTTAAAGCTGAGCATGCACCCCACCAGCTGCCTGGTGCACAGCTGTCACCAAGTGCCATGCACATCCATAGTGCCACACGTAGCTGTGTACCCAAGACACCCTTGTGTATCTCACCCAGCCACATACCCCCAGCAGCTGCCTCATGCCACTCCCAGCCAGATGTCCATAGGTGCTGTCTTGCACCATGTCAAGTCAAGCATCCCAGGCCATATTCGCATGTCAGGCATAGCCACAAGGTGTACAGCTGCAGCCATGCTCCATACCCACCCCTGACACTGCACCAGGCCAAACTGCCACACTGTGCCCAGCAGCATGCTCCCAGACAGTGTTGCACACTGCACCTAGCCTCATACCCCTGGCTGCCCTGGCACCTAGCCCCCAGCAACCAGAGCACTTCAGAGGATCTGGCATAGGACTACTGGCCCAGAGCACATTTTTCTAACACCACCACCCTGTTCCCAAGTTCCCTGGCAGGCAGACCCCACCAGAGCTGGCCTGCTTAGGTTCCACTAACACCACAGAGAGGAAGCCCACGCCACAAGAGGCAGAGAGTCAGTGCAGATGACTGCATGGAAATGAAAAGTGACTAAGACACAACAGCAGGGCATAATCAACACACACAAGACACTCTCTTGAAGTACCAGGGTCTGGTGAACAAGGGACACTGCACTGCAGGCATTCCAGGACCTCTTCTCCATAAATTCACTAATTTCAAGAGCAGAAGACCCAGCTGACTTTAACACAGAGAAATAGAGAGAGGCAGAGCAAATGAGGAGACAGAGAAATTTATCCCAAATGAAAGAAGAGGACAAGGTCACAGTCAGAGATCTAAGTGAAACAAATATAAGTAACATGTATGATAGAGAATTTAAAGCAATGACAATAATGATACTCACTGGACATCAGAAAAGAGTGGAAGACATGAGTAAGACCCTTAACACAGAGATAAGGAATAACATAGTAGAGATAAAGGTTACAATAAATGAAAGGAGAAACACACTTGATGGAATGACCAGCAAGGTAGAAAAAGCAGAGGAATGAATTAGTGACTAGAAGACAGAGTAATGGAAAGTAATCAAGCTGAACGAAAGAGGAAAAAGAATTATGCAAAACAAGAATACACTTAGGGAACTCAATGACTCCATCAAACATAACAACTAATTCATATTATAGAAGTCCCAGAAGAAGAAGAGAGAGAAAGGGGGACAGAAAATTTATTTGAAGAAATAATAACTGAAAACTTCCCTAATCTGGGGAAGGAAACAGATATCCCAATCCAGGAGGCACAGAGAACCACCCTCAAAGTCAATAAAAGAAGACTGACACCAAGACATAATGTAATTAAATTTGCAAAATATAGTGATAAAGAAAAAATTCTAAAAGCAGCAAGACAAAAAGAGTCATTAACTTACAGGGGAAAACCCATAAAGCTAGCAGGAGATTTTTCAATAGAAACTTTGTAAACCAGAAGGGAGTGACATGATATATTCAAAGTGCTGAATGGGAAAAATCTTCAGCCAAGAATACCCTATCCAACAAGGCTATCATTCAGAATAGAAAGAGAGATAAACAGTTTCCCAGACAAACAAAACTAAAGGAGTTCATGACCACTAAACCAGCTCTGCAAGAAACATTATAAGGGACACTATGAGTGGAAAGGAGAGACCAAAAGTGACAGTATACAGGTAGGAAACACACAGTGAAAATGAATACTCCTGTAAAAAATCTGTCAAGGAACTCACAAGAAAAGGATCTAAAATATAATAACATATACCTAAAATGTGGGGAGAAGAAGAAAAAAGAATGGGTTCAAACTTAAATGATCATAAACTTAATAAAGACTGCTATATGAGAAGAGGTTATATACAAACCTCATGGTAACCATATATCAAAAACCAATAACAAATATGCAAAGAATAAAGAGAAAAAAATCCAAATATATAACTAAAGAAAATCAGCAAAACATGAGAAAGAGGAAAGAATCAGAGAAAATCTTCAGAAACAACTACAAAACAAGTAATAAAATAGCAATAAATATATATCAATGATTACTTTAAATATAAATAGACTAAGTGATCTAATCAAAAGACAATGGAATATTACTCACCCATAAAAAAGAATGAAATCTTGCCATTTGAAACAACATAGATGGAGCTAGAGAATATGCTAAGCAAAATAAGTCAGTCAGAAAAAGACAGATACCATATCACTTCACTCATATGTGGAATTTAAGAAACAAAACAAATGAACATGGGGGAAAAAAAGAGAGGCAAACCAAGAAATAGACTCTTAACTATGGAGAATGAACTGAGGGTTACTGGAGGGAAGGTGAGCAAGAGGATGGGTTAAAAAGATGATGGGTATTAAACAGGGCACTTGTTGTGATGTGCACTGGTTGTTGTATGTAACTAATGAATCACTAAATTCTACATCTGAAAGTAGTATTATACTCTATGTTAACTAAATTTAAATAAAAATTTGGAGAAAGAAAAAAAAGACACAGGGTGTCAGAATGGATTAAAAAAAAAAAAAAACAAGACCCTCTACATGCTGCTACAAGAGACCCATTTTAGATCTAAAGACACCTGCAGATTAAAAGTGATGGGATGGAGAAACATACAATATGCAAATGGATGTGAAAAGAAAGCTGGAATAGAAATACTTACAACTAACAAAATAGACTTTAAACAAAGACTGGACCAAGAGAGAAAGAAGAACACAACATAATAACAAAGGGAACAATCCAATAAGAAGATATAACAATTGTAAATATTTATGGACCCAACATGGGAGCATCTAAATACATAAAATAGTTGATAACAAGCATAAAAAACCTGATAATAACACAATAATACTAGGGGATTTTTTTTTTAAAGATTTTATTTATTCATTTGAGACACAGAGATACAGAGACAGAGAGAGAGCATGAGCAGGGAGAGAGGCAGAGGGAGAGGGAGAAGCAGGCTCCTCGCTGCGTCAGGAGCCCGATGTGGGGCTCGATCCCAGGACTCTGGGATCATGACCTGAGCCGAAGGCAGACGCTTAACCGACTGAGCCACCCAGGTGCCCCGATATACTAGGGGATTTTAACACCCCACTAAAATCAATGGACAGATCATCTAAACAGAACATCAAAAAGGAAACAATGGCTTTGAATGACACACTGAAATGCATGGATTTAACATATATATTCAGAACACTGCATCCTAAAACAGCAGAATACACGTTCTTTTCAAGTGCACATGGAACATTCTTTAAAACAGATTACATGTTAGCCCACAAAACAAACATCAACAAATTCAAGAAAATCGAAATCATACCATGCATACTTTCTGACCACAACACTATGAAACTACAAGTCAACACAAGAAAAAAATCTGTAAAAACCACAAATACATGGAGGTTAAACAACATGCTACTAAACAATGAATGGGTCAAATAGGAAATCAAAGAAGAAATTAAAAAGTTCATGGAAACAAATGAAAATGAAAACACAACAGTCCAAAACCTCTGGGATGCAGCAAAAGCAGTTTTAAGGGGGAAGTTTATAGCAATACAGGCCTAACTCAAGAAAAATTTCAAATAAACAACCCAACTTTGCACCTAAAGGAGCTAGGAAAAGAACAACAAATAAAACCTAAAACAAGCAGAAGGAAAGAAATAATAAGGATTAGAGCAGAAATAAATGATATGGAATCTAAAAAAAACTTGGGGCACCTGGGTGGCTCAGTTGGTTAAGCATCCAACTCTTGATTTCAGCTCAGGTCATGATCTCAGGGTCATGAGCTCGAGCCCTGCATTGGGCTCTGTGATCAGCAGGAAGTCTGCTTGAGATTCTATCCCTCTTCCTTTACCTCTGCTCCTCCATCCGCCCTCTCTCTCTCTCTCTCTCTCAAAAATAAATAAATAAATCTTTTTTTTTAATCTAAAAAAAACAATAGAACAGATCAATGAAACCAGGAGATGGATCTTTGAAAACATAAATAAAATTGATAAACCACTATCCAGAAAAAAAGCAAAAGGATTCAAACAAATAAAATCACAAATGAGAGAGGAGAAATAACAACCAACACCACAGAAATACAAGCAATCATAAGAGAATATTATGAAAAACTATATGCCAGCACATTGGACAACCTAGAAGAAATGGAAAAATTCCTAGAAAGATACAAACTACCAAAACTGAAACAGGAGGAAATAAAATTTGAAAAGACTGATGACCAGCAAAGGAACTGAGTCAGTAATCAAAAATCTCCCAACAAACAAAAGTCCATGACCAGATGGCTTCACAGGTGAATTCTACCAAACATTTAAAGAAGAGTTAATACCTATTCTTCTCAACCTATTCCAAAAAATAGAAAAGGAAGGAAAACTTCCAAATTCATTCTAGGAGGCCATCATTACTCTGATACCAAACCAGATAAAGACACCACTAAAAAAGAGAACTACAGGCCAATATCTCTGATGAACATAAATGCAAAACTCCTCAACAAAATACTAGCAAACTTAATTCAACAATACATTTAAAAAAAATCATACACCATGATCAAGTGGGATTTATTCATGGGATGCAAGGGTGGTTCAATATTCACAAATCAATCAATGTGATACATCACATCAATAAGAGAAAGGATAAGAACCATATGATCATTTCAATATATGCAGAAAAAGCATTTGACAAAGTACAACATTGATTCATGATAAAAATCCTCAACAAAATAAGTTTAGAGGAAACACACCTCAACATATTAAAGGCCATATATTAAAAACCCACAGCTAACATCATCCTTAATGGAAAAAAATTGAGAGTTTTTCCCCTAAGGTCAGGAACAAAACAAGATGTCCACTCTCACCACTTTTATTCAACATAGTACCAGAAGTCCTAGCCACAACACTCAGGCAACAACAATAACAAAAATAAAATAAAATAAATAAAAGGCATCCAAATCAGCAATGAAGAAGTAAAATTTTCACTATTTGCAGATGACATGATACTATATATACAGAAAACCCCCAAAGACCACCAAAAAACTGCTAGAACTGATAAACAAATTCAGTAAAGTCACAGGATACAAAATCAATGTACAGAAATCTATAGCATTTCTATACACAAATAGTGAAGCAGCAGAAAGAGAAATTAAAACAATCCCATTTACAATTGCACTAAAATAATAAGACACCTAGGAATAAACCTAACCAAAGAGGTGAAAGAGCTGTACTCCGAAAATTATAAAAAACTAATGAAAGAAATTGAAGATGACACAAAGAAATGAAAAGACATTCCATGCTCACGGATTGGAAGAACAAATATTGTTAACATGTCTATACTGCCCAAAGCAATCTACACATTTAATGTAATCCCTATCAAAAATACCAACAGTATTTTTCACAGAACTAGAACAAACAATCCCAAAATTTGTGTGGAACCACAAAAGACCCTGCATAGCCAAAGCAATCTTGAAAATGAAGAACATGGCTGGAGATATCACAATTCCAGACCTAAAGTTTTATTACTAAGCTGCAGTAATCAAAACAGTATGGTACTGGCACAAAAACAGACACATAGATCAATAGAACAGAATAGAAATTCCAGAAGACTCTTAACTATAGGAAACAAACTGAGGGTTGTTGGAGGGGAGGTAGGTGGGGGGATGGGGTAACTGGGTGATGGGCATTA
Organism: Mirounga leonina; assembly: GCF_011800145.1. Lineage (NCBI taxonomy): Eukaryota > Metazoa > Chordata > Mammalia > Carnivora > Phocidae > Mirounga > Mirounga leonina. The sequence continues at coordinate 2,943,516 of NW_023270121.1, read as the reverse complement.
AGGAGGGCACATGGTATGATGAGCACTGGGTGTTATATGCAACTGATAAATTACTGAACTCCACATCTGAAACTAATGATGTACTATATGTTGGCTAATTGAATTTAAATTAAAAAAATAGAAAATCCAGAAATAACTCCACAATTATATGGTCAATTAATCTTCAACAAAGAAGGAAAAATATCCAGTGGGAAAAAGCCAGTCTCTTCAATAAATGGTGTTAGGAAAACCAGACAACTTTCTTATACCATACACAAAAATAAATTCAAAATGGATTAAAGACCTAAATGTGAGGGGCACCTGGGTGGTGCAGTTTGCTCAGGTCTCAAGGTCGTGAGATCAAGCTCCGAGTTGGGCTCCATGCTCAGCCAAAGTCTGCTTAAGAGTCTGTCTCCCCAAACCATGAGAGACTATGGACTCTGAGAAACAAACGGAGGGTTCTAGAGGGGAGGCGGGGTGGGGGTTGGGTTAGCCTAGTGATGGGTATTAAAGAGGGCACGTACTGAATGGAGCACTGGGTGTTATACACAAACAATGAACCATGGAACACTACATCAAAGACTAATGATGTAATGTATGGTGGTTAACATAACATAATAAAATTTTTAAAAAAAGAGTCTGTTTCCCTCTTCCTCTGCCCCTGCCCCCATGCTCGCTCGCTCTCTCTCTCTCTCTCAAGCTTACAAATCTCAACACCCCAAAAACAACCCAATTAAAAATGGGCAGAGGGGCGCCTGGGTGGCTCAGTTGGTTAAGCGACTGCCTTCGGCTCAGGTCATGATCCTGGAGTCCCGGGATCGAGTCCCACATCAGGCTCCCTGCTTGGTGGGGAGTCTGCTTCTCCCTCTGACCTTCCCCCCTCTCATGCTCTCTCTCTAATAAATAAAAAAATCTTTAAAAAAAATGGGCAGAAGATATGAACAGACATTTCTCTAAAGAAGACATCCAGATGGCCAATAGACACATGAAAAGATACTCATCATCACTTATCATCAGGGAAATGCAAATCAAAACTAAAATGCAATATCACATCACACTTGTCAGAATGGCTAAAATCAAAAACACAAGAAACAACAGGTGTTGGCAAAGATGTGGAGAAAAAGGGACACTCTTGCACTACTGGTGGGAATGCAAACTGAAGCAGCCACTCTGGAAAACAGCATGGAGGGTCCTCAAAAAGTTAAAAACAAAACTACCTTATGATCCAGCAATTGCACTACTGGCTATTTACCCAAAGAATACAAAAATACTGATTCAAAGGGATACATGCACCCCTATGTTTATAGCAGCATTACTTACAGTAGCTAAGATATGGAAGCAGCCCAAATGTCCAATGATTGGTGAATAAAGAAGAGGTGGTGTGTGTATATATATATATATATAAAATGGAATATTATTCAGCCATAAAAAGAATGAAATCTTGCCATTTGCAACAATATGGATGGAGCAGGAGAGTATTATGCTAAGCGAAATAAGTCAGACAGAGAAAGACAAATACCATATGATTTCACTCATGTGGAATTTAAGAAATAAAACAAACAAGCAAAGGAAAATAATGGGAGAGAAAGAGTCAAAGAAAGAGAATTTTAATTTTAGAGAACAATCTAATGGTTAGGAGAGGGGAGGCGGGTGGGGGAATGGGTTAAATATGTGATGGGAATTAAGAAGTACACCGTCCTGATGAGCACAGGGTGATGTATGAAACTGCTGAATTACTATATTGTACACCTGAAACTTAATATAATACCATATGTTAACTAACTGGAATTTAAATAAAAACTAAAAAAAATAAAATAAAAGGACTAAATTTTCTAGCTAGTGATAATAAAAGTAATAGTTACCCAGGTTTAAAACGGTATACATTTGCATATGAATGGTGGGTCAATTTCTGCATCTGACTTGCTTCAGTTTATCAACAGTGGGCAGCCTGACTTTTTTTTTCAATAAGCGGATTTTTAAATTAAATTAAAATCAAAACCATTCTTTTGGATGCTCAGATTAGAACAACTGACAGCCTCTTTAATGATTAAAAACAGCAGATGGTGATACCTGGGAACAGTCTGACCAATCTAAATATCTTGATACCTATACTATTCCTCTTTTCCCTCTTATCCATATATTAAAATGGGAAAGATCCTATTGTTCACATAGGTTGGAAACTCCATACATGGTAGAAGAGGAGGGAAGAAAGCAAGTGGTCAAACATCTATTATTATCCAAGCTAAGGATAGAAAGGAGAGAATATATGAGCTTAAAGGTAAAGAAAGTGGCCTCATACAAATTGGAAAACATATCTCTGGCACTGGCTTTAAATTTGCAAACTCATGGCTGGAAAGCTGCCTTGCTGCAATCAACTAAACCTACCAAGTTTCTCCAGGTGATTACAGCAGTGTTTGTTTACAGATACCTATTTAAAATGGCAATGTAATAAGTTATGATTTTATTTAAAGCAGGTTACAGTTGCACTCCTGCACCACTTGGTACTACACCATGAATTAGAAAGAGCCTAAGGCTTAGCTAACTGGGATAGGAGAAGATGATTGTGTTTTTAAGGTTCTAACTTATACCAAACTGAAAATCTTTTCGTTAAAACAGGAAACTAAAGTGCCTCATTTGCCATTAAAGTGGCTATTACTAAGGTTTAAAAGAACTAACTTATGGGGCACTTGGGTGGCTTAGTAAGTTAAGTGACCGACTCTTGATTTTGGTTCTGGTCATGATCTCAGGGTTGTGAGATCCAGCCTTGCGTGGAGCCCCACATCAAGCCAGCATCTGGCTATGTGCTCAGTGGGAAGCCTGCTTGAAATTCTCTCCTCTCTCTCCCTCTGCCCTTCACCCCATTCACGTGCACTCTCTCTCTCAAATAAATAAAAATAAATAAATAAAAGGGCTACCTCCTGATAAATCCATTGTATGTTGAAAATGTATTTATAGGCGCCTGGGTGGCTCAGTCGGTTAAGCGTCTGCCTTTGGCTCAGGTCATGATCGCAGGGTCCTGGGGTTGAGTCCCATGTCAGTGTCCCTGCTCACCAGGAAGTCTGCTTCTCCCTCTCCCTCTGTCCCTCCCCCTGGCTCATTCTCTCTCTCTCTCTCTCTCTCTCTCTCTCTCTCAAATAAATAAATAAAATCTTTAAAAAAAAGAAAAAAAAAGAACTAACATGATAAAATAGTATCATCTATTATTTCAGATTTAACAGCTTGCAAGTTTGTTGTCTATACTATTGCAAAGAATAATGGAGTAGAACTATTATTTCTGATTATCAGGATCCCTCAAAAGACAAAATGTCTCTCATGAGGCTACCTCAGTGAGACAAAACTTTGAATAAATTTGGCCACAAAGAACTTGTTTTCTGATAAACTCCTTTGGCCACTTCTGGATTCGGTGCCTTTCAAATTACCTCTGCAACACACCGTCTCGTAAATTCCTCCAGTGACAGAGTAGATCTTAAACCTGCATGTTTTTGAGTGAAGAAGTTCAAGGTTCACCATAAAACCTAAAATCCCACAACACCCTCCTGGCTTTGTCACGCACACATGTCCAGCCCCAAAGGATTTGCTCCAAAACAATTCTAGAGACTGGTATCTCATTGATAATCTCTTTAGCCCAAGCTGTAGATAACTGCTTTGTATTCTCTCTACATGGCAGAATAATTGGTTTATGGGACTCCATTCTGCCCAGTTGCAAAAGGAATTCTTGGTCTCAGGAAACAAACTGAGGGTTGCTGGAGTGGTTGGGGGTGGGAGGGATGGGGTGGCTGGGTGATGGACACTGGGGAGGGTATGTGCTATGGTGAGTGCTGTGAATTGTGTAAGACTGATGAATCACAGATCTGTACCTCTGAAACAAATAATACATTATATGTTAAGAAAAAAAAAAGAAGAAGATAGCAGGAGGGGAAGAATGAAGGGGGGGGGAAATCGGAGGGGGAGACGAACCATGAGAGACTATGGACTTTGAGAAACAAACTGAGGGTTCTAGAGGGGACGGGGGTGGGGGATGGGTTAGCCTGGTGATGGGTATTAAAGAGGGCACGTTCTGCATGGAGCACTGGGTGTTATATGCAAACAATGAATCATGGAACACTACATCGAAAACTAATGATGTAATATATGGTGATTAACTATTAACATAATAAAATCAAATTTAAAAAAAAAGAACAGGCTTTGTCTGCCTACCTTGAGCTGTGTGTAAGTCTCTAAAAAGCAACTTTAATGATGGCTCTAAGGGCTAGCTCAAACATTTTCCAGTCTGGAGCTTATTGATTTTTCCACGTTTGGGGATTTGTTGGGGATAAGCCATGTAGGAAAAGAAATTGAAAAGACTTGCTTGTCAATGAGCCACAATTCCAAAGTAGATGTGCGTAATTGCCTTTCCTTGGCCCAAAGTAAACAGGCAATCACCCATCTGGTAAAGACAGAGACCAAAAATATCTGGGGCTAAGACATAACTCTGGATGACAAAAAGCATCTATAAAAGAAGAAAACCATCTCACAAGTATTTTGCCCATATAATAAAGAAATAACACATGATTTTGGTATTCTTGAAATTGCTTTTTAAATTATGACTGGACTTGATTCCCCATATTTATTTCATAATAAAGGAGTTAAGGGAAAATGAACAGAAAAACAACTTCATAAATATTTAAATGACAAATTTAGATTTATGTTTTCCCATCCTGATGGAGTTTTTGGTTCTTAAACATCTTATGATAGGACAGAAATGTTGTTAAACAGATAGAAAGACCCAAAGAAGATGATGATCTTGACATTTAAATGGACTTTTTTGTGTATGCAAAGCAACCCATATGATCTAGCCCAAAAAACAACTTGATTTCCTTCTCATCTGTTATCCTATTGGCAGTGTCCCTACTTATCATGGCCTATGGAACTTGCTTTATCATAAATATTCACCTAGCAAATCACCCAAATAGAGCAGAATTTTATCTAGCCTACTATATTGGGGCCTGGCTTCGACTATTCCTCCAAAGGGATCCCATTACACCAAAGCGTCCTTTGAAGTGTATTTTGCTTTCCAGCTCAAATAACCTTAATTAATTTCTTCACTGATCCTATGCAGTCTATTCCATACTGGACTATTTGTGCTACTGGGCCATAAACTCCTAGAGAATAAAATTCTTAATTGTCCAGTATTCTCCCTTTATATAATCTCCATCCTCCAATGCTTTCTAAGTGCATAAAAATACAGAAATTCTTAGTGTCAGTCAAGAAAGCCCCTGACATTTATTCTCTTGATGAATAATGAATCCCTTTCCACAGATAATTATTAGTAATAAATTTTAAAATAGACATTGAATATGAGACAACTAAAAGTTCCAAATGAATCAGGAAAACATTTTATTTTTTTGAAAAAAGTGTGGGGCAGGGGCGCCTAGGTGGCTCAGTCGTTAAGCGTTTGCCTTCAGCTCAGATCATGATCCCAGGGTCCTGGGATCAAGCCCCGCATCAGGCTCCCTGCTCCACGGGAAGCCTGCTTCTCCCTCTCCCACTCCCCCTGCTTGTGTTCCCTCTCTCGCTGTGTCTCCCTCTGTCAAATGAATAAATAAAATCTTTAAATAAATAAAAATAAAAATAAAAAAGTGGGGGGCATAGTGTTTCTACTTCAAAGCAGATGAAGAGAACTGTCCTAAAAGAATTCTCTGACCAAAAGGTCCATGCCAAAATAATGCTAGCAAACAACTGCTAATAGCATGGATGTTTCCATTAGTTACGGACAACTTTTTATTCCAGCAACTGTCTTGCCAATAAAATGTAAATAATGCTTTGAAAGGAGTCCAATTATCTGGTGCAGCAATGTAGTTGAAATAAACAAAAGCATCCACCTGTCCCTCTATCCCCACCTGCCCAGCCACTGCTGAGACTGAGAATGGATAAAAGTTCACGGACATCAGAGGAAAAGGGAGACTGGGCATTGAGTACCACTGAGTGCCTCTAAACCAGCAAGGTAACTGGACATGTCAGAGATTAAACCTATGGTCTTATAATGAAGTTAACTAAAAGTAAGCAAGAAGTTCAGCCTCAGAGCAGATAGATTCAAAAAGAAAATATTTACCTCTGTGACATTGTTCAAATTAGGACATCAAGGAAGAGTCTTTCATGATAGTCTTATTAAAAATAAGATCTTGATTGTAACAGTCTCCTTTTATTGTTTCTTTTGCTTTGCTGACACAACATTAATAAGGTTTCCAATAGTACCAGGCTCTATTCTTATAACGATTTCTAAAATCATAAAGAGTTATTCATTTCATCATTGAGCTGACCTTGGTCAATTCAGTAAACCCCAGATATAAGCAAAGCTAAAAATATGAGAACTTTCACAGTCAATAATAGCAGTAATTGACACATTCAATTCCCAGAGACAGGCACACAGTAGGCACTCAAAAATATTGTTGAATGAATGGGTGAAAGATATATATCTACTCATGGATTGTTCCTACCTGACATTAGAATACAGTATACCTGAGATAGATGGAAACAGCTGAAAGTCACATATATAGATTCACTATATACATATACATTCCACTGTTCAAGTAATTAAACATTTCACCTTGTATATATATATGCATGAGGATGAAGACATTTTTAAAAGATTCTATATGAGCAAAACCAGGGGAGAACTAACCACATGAATTTCAAAACAGGATATCTAGCTTCAAAGATGCTAATTCAGGTCCAGGGGGATCCAATCAATCTCTTTGTTGAAGTAAAGATAAAACTTTTTGACAGCAAATGCTATTCTGATAAAATGGAATTTTCAATTACTCTATGAACATCTGGTCCATGCTACAATTTCTGGAGCCCAGCAGCACACTGCTTTGCAATGTCACAAAATACTCTCCATTGAGAACTCCCTATTTTGCCAAGAGACTAATTGAAATGAACGTTTGGAAATTTAGTGAGGTGAGAGGTGAGTCAGGGGGATAGGCAGAGGATAAGCAAAGGATGTTCAGTCACTAAATCATAATTTCATTAAAAGGCTAGAGGAAATAAAATTACACATTGCTGGTAGAGTGTTGGAAGTGTAAACGTCTTAATACACCTGTGATTGAAACTAGACTATGCACAGTGTGAAACTTACAGAACATTTTCATGGCTAATTTGTAATAGCAGTTGAATTAAGCACAGATCAAATTCTTTCAATCCATATTTTACACAACAAACCTGTTAAATGATATTCAGGTGATGAACTACCAAATAAACAAGTTTAGTAAAATGCAGAAGGATTTATACTTCCAGAAATAAAGCAATCATTACACTGCATTTGCATTTATACTTCCAGAAATAAAGCAATCATTACACGGCATTTGGATGCATTTAGATATGAGCAATAGATAGATGTTATTGTGAGTTTCTGTATGTTGCTTCCATTTGGTATCAATTAGCACGGGAGGCAAACCGATTCAGTGTTGTAGTGAACTCCAAACTAAGTCCACATTAGAGCAATTAGAGTCATCTTTTCAGCTGATGAATTCATAATCAATAATTAAAATCATAAAGTAAGAGACATTGAGTATGATTTGAAACAAATTAGTTGAGCTTGAGACTAGTATGTATAGTTCTAGGACATGATTCCCAAAAGGACTACATATTTAAGTAAACATAATGGTATATCCAAGTAATCACAAATGGTCATGCAAAGAAGCATGGAAGAGACAGAAGCCTATTAACCTCAGCACTACTCGACCCAGAAATAAGTCTGAAAGGAAGAGATTCAAACCCAGTGATATCCCTAATTGTGCAACAAACCCATGAACCTCTGGCACCTCTGACCTCTCTAATGGTCAGTTAATCTTCTTGGAGACTGTCTGCTGCAATTGCATAAGGCAAAATTCTTGGCTTTGCCAGAAGTTGGTAATTTTACCAAATAAGTCAAAATCAGGAAGAGAAGGCATTGGTTAAAAGATTTGAGTGTGACTCCCAAGCTCAGTGTCAAATCACCTCAAGACCTAAATCAGGTGGTAAAATACGCTGAATGACAACACTTACTTGTTCTCAAGGCACTCTGAGAGCTACAGAGAGATAGCATTCCAAAAAGTGCTGTATGTGAGTAAAAAGTATAGGATAAAGAATTCTCCATCACCTTTTTTCTGGGAAGCCATGACAATAAGAGCTGAATTACTGGGGACAAGCTGAGACATAATTAATCCAAAGGCACTCAGATGATAAATGAATTTGTAATTAAGTCACCTGGCAACAAGGAAATTCAGCTCAGCCAACCAAGTGACCTGGTCTTGGGCAAGTTGAGAGTGATACCAGGATTGGTAATAATCTGGAAAGCAGAGATTCCTGTCATTAATTCTTATCTCCACCCTGAGTCAGCTCATGGATGTATTAGGTTGGGGCAGTCAAAACACAATCCAAACTCAAGTGGCTAAACCCCTGGCTTTGCCCTTCAGGTGCAAAAGCCTTCCAGACATTCTCCTTCTTTGGTTGAATATACTGATTCTGGGTTCCATCCCTAGAGGACTGTTCTCAGAGATGGGTTGCTGAAAATTAAGGGATTGGGGCCTTTACTCAGAAAGTCATGAAGCACCTTTGACATTCACACTAAGCATTCTGCTATAGCAGTTACAAGAACAAAACCCAAAGAAACTTTGGCAGTGTGAAGCAGCACAGGGCCCAGGTGTTTGGGAAAGTGGGGAGAAAATATAATTTGTACCTTTTCCTCAAATGCTGGCAACACAATAATAGCTCACGAACAACCCATTCCTGCTCAAGGAAAAAATTAACAGATGCATAAAATTGTCTTTATTTTGAAAATCCTGACACTCCCTATCAATCATGGGTCCCTATACATGCAAAGAAAAATGCTGTGCTAATATCCAAATTAGAAAACACAGAAAACTACAGACATGAAATCCAAGGTGAGCCAAAACAAAGGTGTAAGGTACACTCTGTTGGGTATATTTGGCCCAATTTTGGAGTGGTTCTGACAGAACCAGAAGAAATATTATCAGGATCAGAGTTAGTCTGAGAAGGTGTTTAAAACCCTTATTCTTCTCCAGAGCCATCTACTCAAACCTCAAGAACCGCTCAGCACTGGAACCACCAGGATTTTAGGGCACTTGGGTTTGAGATGCCCATCACAATATCAAGGAACCAAAGAGACCTGAGACTATTTTTTTCCCCCTCAGGGAATCTTTGAGACTTTCAGTGCAGGTCTGAGTCCAGAGGAGATTCCATTTTCCCTCGTGACCTTTCTAAATTGGTAGTCCCGAGAAGCAACAGTACCGTATTGCCCTGGAGTTAGTATACCTAGAACTATTCTAGTTAGAATGGTTACAAGATCAGGCATACATGGTAAATTCACTCAGTGATTGTCTTTCACTAGTCTGCCTCAGGATAAAATGAGAAATATTATGTGAATCCAGGTTTGAGTTGGTAAAATCCTATAAAATGTTAATTGTTGAAATTGTTGCTGTTGTTTGAGGTAGCAATAACTGAGGTGACACAATTATGTGCGCAACCTAGAGCTGATTTGGGATATAACAATTAAGTACTATTATGGAAACTCACAAGCACTGAGAACTCACTAGGTAGAGCCTGAGATGTAAGCAAGACCGGAATTCCATCTGTACCTAAAGTTTAATGACTCAACCAAATCGAAAAAAGCAAACTCAAGGATTGGCTTAAGATCTAGCCACTGCTGGGAGCCTGGGTGGCTCAGTTGGTTGAGCGGCTGCGTTCGGCTCGGGTCCTGATCCCGGTGTCCTGGGATAGAGTCCCACATCAGGCTCCCCCTGCTCTGCAGGGAGCCTGCTTCTCCCTCTGCCTCTGCCTGCCACTCCCCCTGCTTGTGCTCTCTCTCTGTATCAAATAAATAAAATCTTAAAAAAAAAAAAAAGATCTAGCCACTGCTGGAATGATGGAAAAAAAATTAAGATATACACATGCAAAATTGAATATTGAGAAAAAAAATATGAAAGTGTTGCCAAAATGGAACAGCAAAAAGTGTCTGTGTGTACATGCATGTGTGTGTGTGTAATCATCTTATATGTAGGAGAGTCTTGGAATAATGCCACACATTTGCTTTAGAATACTCTCATTATTACACAGTCTACATGGTATATATATACACAATACACCCCATTTGTAAGAAACACTCCCTCAGAAAAATTAAGCATAGTCCATGATACTGTTTTCCTAGAAAAATATGACAAAAAATAAAACAGCATTGTTCTAGCCAGGCATAAAGTGAGAATCAATTATGACCATTTCCTTTCCTGGATCACTTCATTTTAAAAAGCATCTAACTAAAACCCTTTCTGATATAAATGAAAAAGCACTTTTTTGAGATACAAGGCTAGTAAACAATACATACCAGTCTGTACCCTGTGACACACTACTAATCCTCTGAGAATTAAACAGTCTCTGTTTCAGTTATATAAATGTTTAGTTTTCTCATCTTTAGTCTCAGTAAGGTTGCCCAGAAAGTATATTATCTCTGTGGATGTCACCACTTGCCAAGGAGGGAAGACAGCAGTGCACAATCAGTAGTGACCTCTATATATTATAGACTTTGACACTTGAGTCAGCTGCGGAGGGGATGGATTAGACGGTTTAACAGAATCTATAGGGATAAACTTTATTTCTATGAAAAACATTTCCTTTTTGAATTGTGCAATTTTTTCCTTTGGATTCATTTATAAGACCAAAACAAAAGCATTTAATGATGTTTACAGTGAAATGAAACAGCTGAAGACCAGCACATGATCACCATATTTTGTTTTCTCATCTTTAAGTCTTTTAGCAGTGGGGCTTCCAGCTGAGCTTGCGTCTAGCTTCTCTCAAGACATAGCCAAGCATTCTGAAGCTTCACTGAGCCTAAACACCAAGCTGAATTCATAGTTTTTAATTGAAAAAGGCAGGCTGTTTTCCTAGCATGTTTGCATCAGTAAAACACTGAAAATGACATTTGTGCCCAAGTCCATCTGAACATTCTGCCTTAGCTTAACTCTGCTAATGTTTTTATACCCTGGTTTTATGCCTAGCATGGTTTTAAATAGCTCCTCTTGTTAAAGCATGTGTGGCTGCATTCACAAAAATAGACTCTTCTTCATATATGAGAATGCCACTCTTGAGATTTGCTTTGAGGTGTTTTTTGTATGCACAGAATGTTACTTGGAGTCAGCCATGTGTTCTTAAGATAGTCTCTCCTATGACCAATGGCAGGCATGTGTGTGGTAGCTAGAGGAATTTGGCATAGACAAAATGGGAAGTTTGGTACTTTCCCTCTTCAGTAAAGGGTATACAATCTGTGGCCAGAGAACAGAGTCTCTCTCTGGGTAAAGTTAACAGGCTGATATGGAAATAAAACCCACCCCTTTGGTCTCATTAGTGCTATGTTCTGTGCAACTTGACTGATCAGTTAAATTTCATGTACTAAAGCAAAAAGAGGCATTTATTCCTGGTGAGAAGGCATCTGCTCGTTTTCTATGTGCTCAGTGCAGTTACTATTCAAGAGAATGTATGCAATACGTATATGTAGGCAGCTTTTAAAATGCCTGAACTTTATACAAACCTAGGGGATCCACTCAGGGAGGATAAAGAATCTGGTCCAGTGTCAGGACATCTCACAACTCTGTAGATGCTATTCAGGCATGAGCACAGTGCACACCTTGACAACATACTCATTACAGTAAAGTAGTACAATGTACCTACAAATATTCTGTGTTCTTTAGGATCTATGGCTGCAACTTATATCCAACCAGCCCTTACCATGGTCAGGCATCTGAGATCCCATGGAGGTCACACTGGTGTTCAGCACGTCATTGACAGCAGTATCACAATACAGGCTCCGCTGGACATCATGCTCACTGTCAGTCTGGTCACTCTCTTCATGGCCACTATCCTTCAGGCTGTTGCCCTCTAAGTCCTTGAAGGTAGAGCTGCTGGGTTGAAGAAAGAATGATAATTTACAACCGTGATCATCTGATTTTTAAAATCTTTGAGAGCCAGGATGATGTCAGCTCTGCTGTGAGGCCAACAGTGACTGGATTGTCCAAAAGTGTAGAAAGAAGAGGAATTTCTGTTTAAAGATAATGGAACTTGGGACACCTGGGTGGCTCAGTTGGTTGATTGTCCAACTTGTGATTTCGGCTCAGGTTATGATCTCACCGGTTGTGAGATCGAGCCCTGTGTCATGTCGGGCTCCGTGCTCAGCGGGGAGTTTGCTTGAGATTCTCTCTCTCCCTCTCCCTCTGCCTCTCTCTCTCACTCTCTCTCAAATAAATAAATAAATAAATCTTAAAAAAAATAAAGATAATGGAACTTAACACTGTAGAGAGGTTCCCACTATTGGATGCTGATGTAGCTAACACTTTCATTCACTTATCTTCAATGCATTACTATAGTCAAGGTGGAAGAAGGTACAAATCTGAAACCACCACCTGCAAAGAATATCACCATTTCAGAAGCTTTTCTTTCTTATATAATCAAAATAAAATAATAGCTAATGTTTACTGAGCAATTACTATACATAAGGCACTATTCTAAGTGCTTGACATGAATTAACTTTTTTTGATCATCACAACTATATAAGAGAAAGGTACCATTAATATTCCCATTTACAGATGAAAAACAGAAGCACATGGAACTTAAATAACTTGCCCAACGTCATACAGCTGATGAAAATGTAGCAGATCTAAGACCAAACCCAGGCAGTCTAGCTCCAGAGCCTGGATCCTTAACCATTATGTATACTGCTTCTCCAAAGATGTCTACTAATCAACTGCAAAAATTGAGGTGGCAGAAATTGAGGTAATGCGATTAAAATAGAAAGGATTATCAGGATCAGAGAACTCGGGTAAGTTTTAACTGAGAAAGAGAGACAGATTCAAAGAAAATGCGGAGAGGCAGGAGCTGAGAAGCGGAGCCTTGGTGCATGCACAGTAAGATAAAAGTGAGAACCAGAGACTGAGCTCTAATAAAACTGTGGGTTTTATGCTAAGAATATGAAAACCTTCAGCTGAGGAGTTTATGGGCCTATTTTTCTTGCATTTGTTAAATCAATCCACCATACAATGCACTAAACATAGTATCCAAGAACCTCACACAAAATAGAGGATAATACATAAGGTACATTCACAGAGGCCCCACCTGCTATTTCTAATACTTTGTATGTCCTGACAGAATCTGCAGATGTGCAACACTATGGACCATAAATTATGAATCTGAAATAGCTAGTGGATGGTGAATCCATTTCCCAATCAGTGAGGAAGCAGCAAAGGCAAACTCAAGAAAATGTATTGTTGTCTCAACAACGGAGAGTGTCATGCTTGTGAATTAGGACAAGTCCCAACAGACCTACTGTACCTCTGAAAAGGGAGCCTGGGGAGATGATAGTGCAAACTCATTTGATGTGCTCAACCTTGAACATCCACAGGCCTGGCTCTCTGAGGCTTTGATAACATTGAGTAGGTATGATGAAGAGCTATGCCATGGACACAATAGATACATTGTCATTCTCTACATTGGTCAGAAGGAATCACTGCAGATTTTTAACATATGACAAACCTAGATGTAGAATGCTTGCTGCTCTGAATATGAAAAGGAAAAGATCAAAAGGGCAGTAACGGGAAAGCCATAATTATAAGAAAATGAAGAGCAGGAGAGAGTAAAGCATTGACCTGTTTGCTAATTATTTTCAGAAAGGATCACTGAGCATCACCTGTATTAAAACTAAAATCATTCAATAAGCCAACTCACTCAGCTCCTCCAAATTATGTCATGCAGCTACTCAGCCCTGTGGACCCACCAGCATGCAGTTCTATTAAAAAACCAATCATCCTAAAATTCTTTTATGGTCAAGAACACCAATTGGAAACACAGGCTTTAGAGTGTGTAATCATTTCTAGTTTTATGGCACAGGTGTTGGGGCGTCCTGTAAATACTAATGCCATAGCTTGAACAGATTCAAAGTTTTTCTTTTAGAAAAAAAATTTTGGTCCTGCCCACATAGACTCCTGCATCTCAGAAGAAAGGAAATGACCTGCCCAGTTCATATGTTTTTAAAACAAAATAAATTTTTTGACCTGTATTTCTCGTACCTGGAGCACATGAAAATTTCTTTAATCTACAACACAAAATTTTTGCTTTAAGCCAGAGACTTCAACCCTGAAATGAGTGCATTTCAGCAGTTGCCAAAATATGCCTGAGACATACACTGAGGAGGAATATAAAGACAACACAATTTACCATCCCTTAGACCAAGGTTTCTCAACCTTGGCACTATTGACATTTTCGGCTGCATGATTTTTTGTTGTCAGAGGCCATCCTACACATTGTAGAATGTTTAGCAGCATCCCTGGCCTCTACCCATTAGATGCTAGTAGTGCTTCTCCCAGAAGTTATAACCAAAAAGGTCTCCCTCCATACATTGCCAAATCACCCTCAGTTGAAAACCACTGCTTTAGGTTTCTTTAAAACTCTATTCCTGCGGCATATTAGATTCCCAGACTGTAGTGGAAAGAGCACTGTCATTAGAACAAGTGACAATCCGTACTGTGTCACTTCATTGATGGGACCCTGAGCCTGATATCTAATGTCTTTGAGCCTCAATTTCCTTGTCTGTAAAATGCATTTGCTAAAACCTTCTTCACAAGGCCATTTTGAGGACTCAATGAGAGTACATGAAGTACTGGGTAGACACAAATGGTCAATAAATGGTTATTGTTTAATATGATCATTACTCCATACAGTAATGTCTTCATTGAGTTATAATTAAATATTATGTCTGTGGTCTTTTTATAGGATACAAGAAATCTGTATTTAAATGTTTTTATACCTTCCATAAACTATAGTCAGACACTGTCCACTATGTTAATTTCTCCTAGAATTCAGGAATAGGAAAAGAAATTCTCCTGTCAAAATGTGTCCTTCCTTTATTGAAAAATTAGAACTATATACCCTGGTGTACTTAACATTTTGTCTTGGCTTCTCAAAAGCTTCACGATAAATATAATATTTAATTGCCGTGATTTGGACGCCAAGGATCACAATTTATCTTCACCCAATTGGTTTAGATCTGCTTTTTTAAAGTTTGATCACCCATTTTATATGCATCAGAATATTACAAACCATCTCAGAGATTTTGTTTTTTAGGTAGAAATGGGAGAAATAATAAAATAGTGAAGGACTGGCTACTTGGGACTGATAGTGTGAGTATAAAAAGTCAGGTATTCTTGGCTAAAATCAAAAACACAAGAAATAACAAGTGTTGGTGATGATATGGAGAAAAAGGAACCCTCATGCACTGTTGATAGGAATGCAAACTGGTGTAGCCACTGTGGAAAATAGTATGGAGGTTCCTTAAAAAATTAAAAATAGAACTAACCTATCATCCAGTAATCCCATTCCTGGGTATATACCCCCAAAATACAAAAACACTAATTTGGAAGGCTATATGCACCCCTATGTTTATTGCAGCATTATTTATTATAGCCAAATTATGGAAGCAGCCTAAGCATCCATCAGTAGATGAATGGATAAAGAAGAGGTGGTGTATATGTAGGTATATATATATATATATATATATATATATATATAATGAATATTATTCAGCCACAAAAAGAATGGAATCTTGCCACTTGACACCTTCAACCTCATACATGGATGGAGCTAGAAAGTATAATGCTAAGTGAAATAGTTCAGTCAGAGAAAGATAAACACCATACGATTTCACTCACATGTGGAATTTAAGAAACAAAACAAAGAAAAAGAGAGAGAGGGAGAGAGAGGCGAACCAAGAAAAAGACTCTTAGCTACAGAAAACAATCTGACAGTGAGTTACCAGAGGGGAGGTAGGTGGGGGGAATGGGTGAAACAGGTGATGGGGATTAAGAGTACACTTATCGTGATGAGCACTGAGTAACAAATAGAATTGCTGAATCACTATATTGTACACCTGAAACTAATATCACACTGTATGTTAATTATACTGGAATTAAAATTAAGAACTTAATAAAAATTTTTTAAAAGACTCCAAAAATGATAGTCATGTATTCTCTGGAAAAAAAAAAAAATGCAAGGGATCTAACGCCCCTCCCCCAAACCCTGGAATAGTTAACCCACTTAAAGATCAGTTTGCCCATCTGATGAACTAAGTACCACTTACTCTAATCTTGTGAGGACATTTAGTGGTTTAATGAAGGGATTTGAGTAAGGCAGTTTAAGACCCAGTGAGCAAGATGCTGCAAATTGTAAAACAGCCTGGTAAATGGCTACTCACCCAAAACAAATAATTTATGCCAGGCATAAAAAATGCTGATTTCACTTGCTTTATTACCTGTGTACCTCTTGGGAGATGAAAGACTTGTAAACCAACTTTTGTGGGACAATAAATTAGGGGTACCTGTTTGCAATGGTATTGTAAATGCAAATGTTTCTATTACTGCCCTGGTGGCCAACAAAGGGACAGATTTGTTTGAAAACAACCAGAGCAAGACTCTGAACATAAGAGTTACTCAGAAAATGCTTCATGAATAAACATTATTCACATTCTGCCCCATATTTGCCCTTTAAAATATTGGAAATCTTTCCAAAAGACAGAACAATCTGAAAGGAAACAGGTCATATCTTCCTAGGAGGTGACACCACATGCCCAAGGAATGCCATCTAAGAGTAAGAATGAGAAGGGAGTAAAAGTGAAGGGTATTGTAACTATATTTAGAGAATATAAGGATGATTCTTCAGTGGTTCCTGGATCTCCTACCTGCATCACAATCACCTTGGGAACCTATGAAAACTGGAGATTCTCTAGGGATGGAGCTAAAGACTTTGCGCTTAACAAACCTCCCAGGTGATTCTAATACACATCAAAGGTCAGAAATTGCTGGTTTACAGGGAAACTTAGTGCTCATTCTCATTGGGAAAATGCTGAGATTTTCTTCAACTTCTTTCATCCATTCATTCAATAAACATGTAACAGCACTTGTTACAGACAAGGCATGATACCAGGGGCGGCAAAACCCTAGAACAATTTGGGTGGAAAAGGAAAGCACTATGTATACTTTAGGAGCCAATGTTCATTTTCCTTTCCACACCGCTTCGCTATCTTGTTCATTTCCTGCTTTATTTTCTTTGTGCTCCAGCCTCATGCCCTGCTTGTTATTGCTCCAAAAGCACTGCAGGAGTAGATAACAGACAGCAGCACAGAAACCAAGCATGAGAGAGTGTTGCAGCAGGGGCAAAGTGCAACCGCCGGCTTTTCTTGCTCTGAAAAGATACCAAGGAAACAAACGCAGCAGGAAGGAAACACATCCAGAAAAAATTCTGAACCATCTTGGCTTGTTAATCTGGAATCCTGACATAAGCCTTGGGAACACCTGCAGGCTGCAGGTGATGCTCTGAAAACAAACAAACAAAAATACAGAAATATAACACCAGATTCCGTGGTGCAAAGATTATGTGCCATCTCTCTTCCCTTTCCCTTCCAGATCCACTCTTTACCCTTCTCAACCTTGATTCGTGCTTAGGGGAACCCCCTTGCTCTTTGTCTTTCCGTTGGTTTACCTGAGGTAAATAGACGTGAGAGAGAAAAAGAAACCTGTGTGTAAATTGTCTGGACAAGACAGTTAACAACTGCTGGAGAATGCCAAAAAGAAGGGTCCAAGAAGCATCCGTGGATAGGTAGGAAGTGAAGAGAGAAAAAGAAAATTGATAGGAAAAGAAGTTCTCAAGATTCTCCTGAAATTGGATTCAAAGAAAGAGGACTTGAGGGACGCCTGGGTGGCTCAGTCAGTTAAGCGTCTGCCTTTGGCTCAGGTCATGAACTCAGGGTCCTGAGATTCAGCCCCCCACTTCCCTTCTCTTCCAGCTCCCTGCTGAGCAGGGAGTCTGCTTCTCCCTCTGCCCCTCCCCCTGCTTGTTCTCACTCACTCTCTCAGATAAATAAAATCTTTTAAAAAAACAAACAGAACTTGATAGTAAAATTAAAACTGATAACAAGATTCAGAGTTTCCTGGCTGGGAGATTTTTCCATGCATGTAAATGGATCCTCAAGAAACCACATACAGTGAAACCCCTTTCAAACATCACTGTGAGCTATTTGAACAGTTTGCAGGATTTTTATCACCTGGCGTTACCACTCTCTCTTAACATTTTCCACACATTTTACATTTAAAATAGTTAGTCCCCAGAAAAGCACAGCACACAAGATTTCCTGTATCTTTCCAGGTATTGTGCTTTGTCTAAACTCAATGGATCCCAAAAATTCCAAGGCCTTGTGGCTTTTCAAAGCCCTCAAGTTTCCAAAAACAGAACCTGGCAAAAATGCATGTGTCCCTGAGCTTTCAGATGTTTCCTCTTAATCAAAGTAGACCCTTAAAAAGTCACTATTTTTGGTTTCAGGCAAGATCAGGAGACTTTTCCACTGAAAGCCTATTAAGTACAGGTTGTGCATTTTGTGTGTAAACAAAAACACATAAAGTAATCAAAATCAGAGGTTTCTAGAGAGTCCCAAAGCTTCTGTGGAAATACATGTATCCCCAAAATGAAATGTTTGAACATTAAGTTTTCATCTCATCACTCTGCCTGTGCACTGTATATTCAGGGCTGACCTAAGACAAGGAGGGTCCCCAGGAGAAGGCTTTCTGCCATGCTCTGAAAATCGGGTTCTTGTTATCAGTTTAAACTGGTCATAGAATTCCCAAATACCCAGAGCTAGCCCAAGGAACCTGTGAAGATAAGACACGGTTTTTACCAGAAGGTTTGGAATAACAGTCCTACAGCAGAATATAAAGCAGATTTCTGCTGCAAAGTTACTCTAATCAGTGCACATAAAGAGGGGTGGTTTTCCTACTAAAACAAATCAGTCAGATAATTTTGAATTCCTTACCTTTTGAGTTTATTCTGTGAGCTAAGAAAATATTCAAAATGGATTCCTCCCAATCCCTCAAAAAAAAAAAAAAAATTCCAAACTGAGCTATGACTGGTAATGCTGGACTATTCATTTTTTTTTTAATATTTTATTTATTTATTTGAGAGGAGAGAATGAGAGAGAGAGAACACATGAGAGGGGATAGGGTCAGAGGGCAAAGCAGACTCCCTGCCAAGCAGGGAGCCCGATGCGGGACTCGATCCAGGGACTCCAGGATCATGACCTGAGCCAAAGGCAGTCGCTTAACCAACTGAGCCACCCAGGCGCCCTGGGCTATTCATTTTAATTAACGATAATTAACTATCATCACTTAAGGTCACAAGCAATTCCAGACCAATATAGATAAACCTAGCATGTTTTCAGGGGTTACTGCAGCATCATGAATTAAATTAAACATGAATTAAAGTGGCTTGTTCGACAAGCCAGTTTATTCTTCAAATCCTACTCATCTGGCAATGTAAATTTATGGGATTAGAGCCAGCAAAATAATAGAATTTTCACATCTTCTCTACTGTAGTTCTAAAACACCCTGCTTGCCTCTCTATTTTATTTATATTATTTTTAACAAACACACTCAGAGTTCAATTTTAGCTGCAGAATAACCACTGGATCATTCAAGAGGATATTTGCATGAAGCAGTAATAAAGGCATCATCTGAATAGTCAGTACTGGTTTTTCAGCACAATAAGTTTTCCATTTTGCTTAGTTTTCCCTCCTTAGAGGGCTCCCTGAACCTTGGTGCCCCACCAGATGGAATCTTCCTTGGCAGTATTCAGCTCTGTATTCTGTAGCTCCATGGATAACTGAGTTATGACCAACCAATCACTCAAATCTTAATTTTGAATGCCACATTTGAAACACTTCCAGATATTTTAAGAAGTATTGAATCATGCAAAGATTCTTTTCCTCTCTCATCTACAAAATTTTTAAAAGATAAGAAATTAGTTAATCTGCCATTAACATAGCTTTAAAATGATTCCAAAGTTGACAAAACAACAGCAATCTTGAAATTCACTGGAAGTTCCACATGAGAAATTGTTTAAGGCCTCTCTTAATTTAAAGTGCAGAGCAACAAGGATTTTGATATCAACATGATTTTGAAAGTATCTGTTTTCTAATATTAGATTTCAAGATCATTATATAAAACCATATTTTAATATGACCCCAGTTTTTAATTTGTGTTTATGCATACATTTTGATGTAAAGGAATATGGTAAAATGTCAACAGTGATTATTTTGGCATAGTGGCATTACCAGTGATTTTTATTTTTTTTATGTTTTTCTGAATTTTTCAAATCGCTTACAATAAGCAGATAGGCATTCATTTTAAAATCCATAAACAAAGGCATCATGGGGCACCTGGGTGGCTCGGTGGGTTAAGCACCCGACTCTTGATTTCAGCTCCAGTCATGGTCTCAGGGTCCTGAGATCCAGCCCCAAGTCAGACACCCCCCTCAGCAGGAAGTCTGCTTGAGAGTCTCTCTCTTTCTCAAATAAATAAAAAAATCTTAAAAAAAAAAAAACAAAACACAAAGGCATCCTTTCAAAGGTTTAATCTGTTTTGCTTTTTATATTAAATGAAGCTTAGTTGTAGAAATAGGCAAGCAAACCAACATACCTTTTGATTAAATGGGCTCGGCTATTCACATAGTTGGAATCAAAGGAATAGTTTTCAGTCTGCAATGGGAAAAAAAAAAGATTAAAAAGGTTATATAGATGATTCATGAAAAGAGCCAAACTGTCCTACTTAGAGGGAATTTTTCTGCTGGGCGAGAAGCAATGAATGAATCACAAACCGAGGCCGTAGTGGGGTAACAGCCTGAGGAATGCCTGCCGCCTCCTTAGGGCCCTGGGGGCTCCATGGAGGCAGCCCTCACCTGCAGACCAAGATGAAATTGATATAAACAGCCCCTAGAATACGGATGGCTACTGACCATGCAAGCACTTAGAGGAAGATCCAGCATGACCCACAATCTTTACAGAAACTGTTTCCCATTCCCAGTGGATGTAATTCTGTGCCCATCAAATTGACTGGAAGTTCAAAAGTATTTTTATTAGTAGTAGATAATTAACATGTTAAAATATTTATTCCATAGATATGGAAATGCAGGCAAGGTAATCCCCTACTGTGGATTTAAACTCTGCACTTCCCTTTGTTTTAAGACATTTTGCTCAGCACTGGTTATGCAGGAAGGCCTTCGTTTTATCACAGATATAAAGGCAAACAAGTATTATGCCTGAAACCGGGTGAAGGGCAGTCCACAGGGGGTGCCAAAGCCTTTCATGTGAAACATGAAGTTTGCAAGCAAACCCTGTCTCAGCTCCTATCATTAAAACACGACTGTCTAATCTGGTTACAGTAGACTGCCTGAGCAACAGCTTTACAAAAGCAAATGCAGAATACCTGCCAGATGAAAGAGATGGGAAAACACCCAAAGGGGGCAGCCTTGGAAGGTGGGAATGCAGGGCAAAGTTGACACTGAAGTAACTGAAAGTCCTAGTAAAATGAGTCTTACCCCCAACACTGAAGTACTACTCTCACTGAACCATTATATATACTGGAAAATGCCTAAACGCATCTCCATCCTCCTGCTTTCCTACCAGACATCCTCACCACGCTCACCATTCCTTGGGGCCTCCTGAAATCACTTCAACTAAAAGTGCCTGAAAAAGGAAACACAATAGCTGTCTAGCTAACAAAACAGCAGATTCCTTTCAGCTGACTACCTGTCAGACATTAACTGTTCAGGGCTCTTAGATGCAGCTTTTGGTTTCAAGGAACTCAGAGTTCGGTAGAAGAGAAAACAGAATAGGTGATAGCAAATCCAACCACCATATGAGTACCAAACAGCTAACAGTTAGGGTAGGGACCCTAAGTATCTAGAGTAGGTGGGGAGGGCAGTGGTGAGTAGATGGGAGAAAGGAGGAGAGAGTATTGTGAAGAAAACTAAATCCCCCCATTGTCTTGTACTTACTCAGGCATGCTCATGCCCGCTACATGCTCCTCATTTGAAGATGGGCTCTGTAATATCCACTCACACTGCTTTTATCTAGAGGATAAAATCCCCTTTAATGTAAACCACAAATGATTTTTGGTTCTGTTGGAAGGGATGAATTGGGAGAGCAAAAAATCAAAAGGGTCAGTTCGTTTCTAATTTGTTCATAAGAAAATGGATGCTGAAATTGTTGCAAATATAATTACAGGAAGAAGAGGCAAACTTGAAGCTGCATTGGGAATACAATGCTGGAAGTATTGCTGGAAGAGGTTATCCATCAGTCAGTCAAGCAACAAGCATTTCTTGAATTAATTTATTATACCAACATAATAGGCAAAACTTGTGCTGGGTAAGTGTGCTCTTTTATGATATTCAATACAATATATAATTTAACAAGTGGAAGTCTCCACCTGCCAAAAAGCATGCTATCCAATTAAAACAGGAAATTGATTAAGTACTCAGGAGTTCAATGACTAGTTTCACTGTGCAACCTTGGGTAAATTACCTAATTTCTGCATGCCTCACTTTCTTCCTATATAAAATAGGGACAATAGAACAGGAATCCAAAGGGGAAGTTCAGCTGAATTTATCATGACTCATGGTGGAAATGGTGGGAATCCTTATCCCCTGCTTTCTACAGAACCTGAAGCACTAGACATGAGGCAGATTTCTAGAACCAATTTTCCCATAGTGGATGGGGCTATGTTGAGTCATCCATTGTCTTTTTGTTTTTGTAATTGGTCTCAGGTCTCTTTGTGAGTCCACTTGATTGGAGTTATGGAAACAACCTATGAAACAGAATTATTCTAATTGATAGCATACACTATTCTGACCCCATTAATACTACATTCCAAACAACTGAGCTAATTGGCCATAGATAGCCTATTATGGGTCCGTGTATATTTGATGTCAAGTGTTCTTGCTCATATTGATTCAAGGTATGTGCTCAAACCCAACTTCTGTGCATTGAAAGGGTACATTTTTTCCACACTTCAGATGAAGCAAAGAATGAGACTCAGACCACCCTGAAGAAAGAAACAATCTTTTCTTAATGAATAGCTTGCATGTCTGAAGCCAGTGGTTCTCAGCCCTAATGCACATTAGAATCAACTAGGGAACTTTGGGGTTTTTAAAAATACTGTTGCCAAGGTCCCACTCCAAGAGATTCTGTGGTAATTGGCCTGGAATGGGATCCAGGCACTGGTATTTTTTAAAGCTTCCCAGGCACTTTTAATGTACATCCAGAGGAGAGAACTGTCCTGAGCAAAGGACCTGATGATGTGCTGTTTTCTAATGCAAGCCCAGCTGTTTAGAAGATGGCAGGTCTTCTGTCAGATTATTTATCAAAGTCATCTCAACAGAGACTAAAGAACCAGAGCAGAAATACACTTTTTAAAGAAGTAATAAAAGAGCTTCTCTTTTTTTGCATGAAAGTATTGGCTCCTGGTTAGCCTTATTTAATCAAAATTTGCTTGACATTTTTCCAATCCCCTCTCTAAGTATTCTAAATGGCAAAAAACATGAAACATTTGAGAGAGGAAATTTTCTCTAAATGTCACAATAATTTCACTAGGAAATGTCCCCATCTCTAATGAGACAGACAAGTTAACATAGGAACACAGTAAAGAGACGAGAAAAACATTTGTTTCTGAAAAAACAAATTTTGACATTAAAAAATGGGTCTAGAGCAAACTTTTATTTCCAGTCTCCATGGAATGGAAAATAAGAGTCACTTTCTTACCATTTAATATATTCCTCCCAAATCCTTTCTTTAATTAGAAGTGTTTATCCTAGGAACTCATTGAGAACAGACTTCTCACTTGGCTTAGGTTTAATAACACCTTGATTTTCTGAAAACCTAAAGAATAAGTGCTTCTGGATAGCTGAGTTTTTTAGATAGCTTAGGGCTTTCCTCTGCAAGGACTAAAACTTTGATTTAAAATCCTAACCATTCTGCCTTATTTCTGAAGGGTATCATATAGTTGTTTATTGGTTACTTAGGAGACCCTTCTAAACATAAATCACTGTACCACGCAGGTTTTGCCGGTACACTCAGTGACCCCCAAAGTGCTCTGGTTTTTGAGTTCTTGCCTTTAATTTTTAACATATGTCCTTCACCACCTTGCTATCAAACACTCAGTATTATTACTTCTCAGTGCTATCAATATATCAAAAACAGCTCCTCTTCCATTTCAAGTTTGATCCTTCTACTCTACTGTGTTCTTAGAAACTATATTTGTCTAGAAAACAAGAGTTAAGATCTGGGCAGAGGGCTGAAATGTTGTTCTAAGAGGGAAATTACATGATCTTTAATATAGAGACTTTTGTGTAATGTTTTGGTTCTTGTTTTTTGTTTTTTTTTACCTGCTTTGGAGCCTTCTTTGATTACTACTTCCTATCGTGAGCTCCTCCCTTCTGGATATACGAGGTTTCCAGCAAGACTTCTGGGTGGGTAGTATGATATTATGTCTCTATGTTAATAAGTCTGGCACATCACAATTCAAATTCTTCCATTTTGTCAGGCCCCCAAGGTACCAGAATGTCCTACTTTAATTGTCATTTTGCATTACTTTTACAGTTCACTGAATTTTACCCTAGTCTCTGGAAGAGTGACTGTGACTCTCTCAGCACCACATTTATCACCAGGAGAGACTTCAACCCAAAGGAGAAAGAAACCAATAAATGCAGATATCCAGGACTAGAATCTTTGCCCAGTAGCACAAATCCCCAGGTCACTACACAAAGCTAAAAAAGGTTGCAGACACTGAGATTAAAACAGAGAATCCTCAAACCTTAAGGTTTTCATTTGAAAATGAATAGCCATTTTAAAATACACTTTAAAAGTGCCATCAAACTGAAAAACATCCTAATTGCAATCTGCTAATTATTTTGTTTTAATTTTTAACTCTTAATCATTTTAGCAATACAAACAGGAAAACTGGAATCACAAATCAGATGCACAGCAAAGTGATTTTAAAATGCTCATCCTTTTTTTAACTGCTGATGTCTAATAATGATAATTGTACTTATGGATCAATGATGAAAAGGCCCATAACCTTTTCTAAAACCGAATGCTGTTTTAGATGTTCAAATGACATCTCTTCACAAAGGCATTGTTAGGAAATGAATTGACAAATGGCTTTTTCCTACTTCCTATCCCCAACACATAAAAATGAAAATGTAAATTATATATAAAAATAAAGCCAGCATGCCTCCAGCTAGAATGTATATTCAAAGACTCATCTATCCAGACAGCAGCAGCTGAAGCAGGAAGTAGTGAAGATGGAATAAAAGGCACCATCCCTAAAGTTGCCATCACTAGAAAGCTCATATTTACCCTGAACTGGAAAACAAGCCAAGTAAGCTCCCAGTAACTATGCCTACACACATCTCAGGCCTAATTCTCATTCATTCTCATTCTCTCTCTCTCTCTCTCTCTCTCTCTCTCTCTCTCTCTCCCCCCCCCCCTCTCTCCCCCCCCCCCCTCTCTCTCTCTCTCTCTCTCTCTCTCTCTCTCTCTCACATGCACAGTCACAAACATCCATTTTGACTACAGTGAGCAATATGGTATAGTGGGATAACCTGAATTCCCTCCCCATGTTTGTCACTGACTAAATGATGGCCTTGAATAAATCACCTTATCCCTCTTTAAGCCTTAATTTATCTATCTATAAAATGAAGAGAATAACCCAAATGATGTCAGTGTTCCCTTTAAGCTTCAAAAATTCTAGGATTCTAAAACAAAAGGCTCTCATTCATTCATTCATCCATCCATCCATTCAATAAACATGCACCAACCCCTGCAGATAAAAAAAATAAATAAAGGGGCGCCTGGGTGGCTCAGTCCTTAAGCGGCTGCCTTCAGCTCAGATCATGATCCCAGGGTCCTGGGATCGAGCCCCGCATCGGGCTCCTGCTCAGCAGGAAGCCTGCTTCTCCCTCTCCCACTCCCCCTGCTTGTGTTCCCTCTCTTGCTGTGTCTCTCTCTGTCAAATAAATAAAATCTTAAAAAAATAAATAAATAAAAATTTTAATTAAAAAAAAAAAAAAAGACAGAGGCTGCACCTGCAAGGAGGTCACAAACTGATGGACTTCTTACCAGGGATGGTTAAAATGTCAGCCATTCAGAAAAAAAAAACAAAAACAAACAAACAAAAAAAAACATGAAAAATACATACACACACAAAGAGTGACACATACTCTCCTGCAGATACATGTATATACTTATATACAGGCTGCTAGAGTACAACTTTGAGGATTACACTGCAACTTCATAGAGCTAAATAGCACCATAATGGCTTGATGAGAGTAGGTGACTCACAGAGGAGGATCTGGCCTTTACGTTTCTTACACGTACTCAGTCACATCATAAATAAAGGCAACCTCTCTCTCTTGTCAAATGGGTTATAAAATTCTTAAAGTTTTTAGAATGAGTGCATGTATCTGTTCCTTTAGCTCCATTTGCACAGCCTTCCTCACCTTGTGCCACTGTTTTCTCATCTGTATTTGCCTTTTACTCCAGCCCATTCTGCAAAATGCCATGTGGATATTCTTCCTCCCCCATTGTTTTCATCAGAGCACTTCTCTTTCCAAGGGTTTAAGGAACTCTTTACAGGGGTTTCTTGATGGATTCAGCATTAAATCTAAATTAAATCTTTAGTTGAGTGGTCATCCAATATCAGTCCTCCTCTTCTCCCATACCTAATTTCCCTCATTTTTAATACATCTACATTACTGGTCATGCCACATTACTTAGCATTTTCTCAGCACTGTGTACAGACTGTGCAATGTAGTTATGCATTTCCTTAGGTTCTATGATTATTTCATGTGTAGTATATCAGTTCATCCTCCAATTGGACTGGAAGCTCTCTTTTGAGTCCTCACTGCCACAGTGATAGACACTTAGCAAGTATTCACAAAATGCATCAGTGAATGAACAGAGAAGAGCTAGAAGAGGTTAATAATGAGGCTACTTATCAAAATTAAAGCAGATGATCAATTCTATTAGGCCAAGTGGTCCTGTTTCTTCAGAAAGCATCCATTCTATACACTGCCTTCTGTAGTTACAATTTGTTCTCTGTCCTCACTCCCAACCATTACCTTATAAATATACAGTAGTCTGTATATAACTGCCTGGGATAAGCTGACACACTTTGGTGCTTTCTGCCCATCTAAATCCAACAGTCCTGCCACATCTCTGGGAATGGCAGCAGTGACACAAGATCGTGTTTTCAAACCAAAGCAGATAAAATTTCTGTAAGAAGATAAGGCTCTGCCAGATTGCAGTCCTCTGAGTCACAGATTGACAGTGTGGCAGCTACTTTTCTACATGTGAAAGAGAACTCTAGGATTCCAGTGGCTTTCCAGACAGGGCTATCTACGGGGCAACACAGACCATGTGGTTAACTAACATCCAACAAGTCAAGTTGAAAGAGTTCCCCTCTTGGTAGCCTTTCATCATCACTCCTAAAATTTCACTAGCTCCATCAGTGTGGTCACACTACCTAGAGGTGACAAAGAATGCAGCCTAGGGAAAGTGCTTTTCTCTGCCTTCATTGTTGATTGGGCCAAAGTTGTGCCTTTAGAAGAGCAACCCAGTTGCAAATTTTACTACAAAGATCTCCTTGAGAAACACAGCAGCTTTCTGCAGGAATCCATGTAATTCAGAGGCAAAAGCCTGCTGCAAGACCAGGCTAAGCACTATACCATTAAATAGATGAGCAAAGGCTTCTGAATAAGGCTCTGGGCTCTTTTTCTAAGTGTTCTGTGGGGTACAGTGCACTATAAAATAGTATCTGCTTATAAAAAGCTCTCAGGCCCCAGTTAATGCCTATTCTATGTACAAATGCAAAATCAACAAGACCTCGGCGTGAGTAAAAATAGCTTAAGAGTAAATAAGATGAATCCACAATCATGTGAGCCACACTATCACATCCCACATAAACAAAATCCACCCTGAGAAGCAAATAGCTATCAATCACATTTGCCAGTGGAACAAACCCTGGAGTCCAATCAGCATCCCCAAATATGTAACTACAACATATTAAAGCTATTTTGCAGGCACAGAGTACCTTTCATCCCCAATATCAAAGTACTTTACAAGCAAGTGCCAACTGTTATTCCCCTCTTAAAGAGCCAAGAAGACAGGTTAAGTGCTACAGCCATGTTAAATACTGACTCAGCCAGAACATGCCACCAAAACAAGGACAGCAAGAAAAATTCCCAGGAGCACTATTCTTGGCATTACCAACTACTGAGACAGAAAGCAAACTCAAGATGGTAACATCAAGGAAGTGATTAGTCTGCTTTATACCTATTTTCCTCATTATGACTTTCTTAGTTCCTTTCAGTGAGTGAATCAGGATAGTCTAGTCTAGCAGTTAGACAAAGACAAATTTGGCACACACTAACTGAAGGTAGTTCTCCAGTCCCAGCTGGAGAGCCTAGTCACATAGTCCAAGGGACCCAGGAATGAGCCACTTTCATCCCTAGACCTTGGTGACTATTTCAACTGTCCTTTCTTGGCATTGGCAACCATCTTTACAAGGTGACCTAACATGACTAGTGATGACTTTACGGGGTAGCTCCAATTTCAGAAACTATGACTTGGTAAAGCTGGCCCAACTGACAATAAGAAACAAATGTAAGACCTCCCACAAGAAATGGCCCAGGGATTCACATATGAGCTCTCCTGAATACAGCCTATGTTTGAGCCCTTCTGGCTCAGGGAAGGCCCAGCACACTCTCAGAAGCTGAGCTGGTCCATTCCTTTCTGCTAAATTCTGATTTACTGGTGCCTAAAATCTCTGCTGTCTAGCAGCTATGGAGCTTCCTGCAGAGTATAATTTCTATTGAGGAGCCTTGTCAGCTGAAAAGACTTAAAATATTTGGAGGGAAAACAGTGGGTGGCCCTGTGCTTGTGGGCCAAAACAACACCCCCCAAGTCCAATTCCAACCCCAATCTCATTGTTTATATTATACATCACTTAAAACCCAGTTGCCTCCACTCCCCATGCCAGATGGAAGGAGTAACAGCCTTTGGCATATCATTCTAAATTAATTTCCCGGGTACTAGCTTGTTGCTCGAGCTTGTAACATGTAATCATGCTGACCAAAAACACTCAAGTAATATACAGTCTTAGAAACTGTGAATGTGTTAGCTTGATGTTTTCTAATTTTATACAATACAATAGACCATTTTCTTGTTTGTGGTCAATGAAATTCTCCACAGTTCTCTCTTGGTGCAGCTATTTTGATTACTTCCATGGCAAACAGAGGCATCTCTTAGTTCAGTGGATTATGTAGAGTCAAAGATGTGCATACACAGCATCCACTTGTATTCACTGTCACAAAAAATATAAACAGATTATTTCTGATCTTTTAAGTACTAATTTTGAATTTAATGAGGCACGATAAATATTTCTCAAAATCAGACTCCATGGTTGCTTAACGTTGGCAACCCTCTAATTATGTCTGTAGTTTAAATAAAGGGCACTGGACACTGAAGGAAATCCACAGTAGCCTCCATTTTCTAGCAACTTAAACAAGCATTGCAGCAAATCAGTGTTGGAGTCAAGAAAGCGCTCAAACTTTAGCATCACTTCATGAACAATAAATGAGAAGCAATAGGAAGAGGATTCAAGAAAGTAATGGAAATGTTTACTCATTCTCTAAAAGCCCCTACCTGTCCTCCCAAATCTTAATATACTTTCTCATTTTATGCAGGGTGTGAGGTAAGGGCAGGTTAGAATTTGAGCTGATTTGAAAACAGAGATTAATCAAAAGGCTACTATCTGACATAAGAGTGCTGGCAACCATGCACAGTAAAGCCATAATTACACCTCACAAAGTGACTAATATTGTCAGCAGCTTGAAACTGTCAGAGTATTAGGAATCTGTAATGCGGTTATGCAATGCACGAACAGAACAACAATTACTAAGGCATCTTGCATTTATATGGAACTTTATATCACAAAGAACTTCAGAATGTTTAACAAGCTGTTATAAAAAAGGGATCATTTTCTCCCACAGCTGAAACAAAATATTTGTACTAGTAACAGTAAGTAAAAAGGGTTTCAGGAGAGAGAAAAATTACTAAACCTTAGAGAAGCCATAAGGGAAACGAATATTTTTAGATGGGCAGAAAATAGCCAAGTTGAAAACTGGGGCTGAAGGTAGGTACATTTTCTACAGAGCTCATGGCACAGAACTGAAGAATTTTGCTTCTCATCCAGCCAGCAAGACATCCATGAGGTGCTTAATGACTGCAGTGGAGCAGATGCTGCCTGTTACTACCATCCTGAAAAAAGAATTAAGCGTTTGGAAAGGAACACAATACACAAAAACTTGCCATTTCTTTTCTTTCCTTCTTTCTTTCTTTCCTTCTCCCTTCCTTCCTTCCTCCCTCCCTCCCTTCCTTCCTTCCTTTCTTTCCTTCCTTCCTTCTTTTTCCCTTTTAACCAACATTAACTAGTTAATTCTCCTGCTACTATTAGGAGCTAAATAAATATTATTAACCCCACTAACGGTGGGACAGAACAGGTTAAGAGATTTGCCCTCTACTAGTGAGAAGCAGTGTCACATTTGCAGCTAGAATTCGAGACGTTTCACTCCATATCCTTCACTCACACCTCTAGGGCCACATCTCATTAGGATTCTAGAAAATGCAGTGAAATAGAAGAAATTAGGACTGGCTAACTGGGTATACTATTTGAGAAAAATAACCTAGCCTGCTTGAACATGACAGGTTCAAGGGTGGTGAACACAACTAGAGCAATTTCCTCCTGCAGGAAGATTAAAAAGTAATGAGGAGAGATTCAGGGCAATCCCTATCAAGATTCCAACGGTGTTTTTTACAGAAGCAAGAAAAAACACTCTTAAAATTTTTATGGAACCACAAAAGACCCAACTAGCCAAAGAAGTCCTAAGAAAGAACAAAACAGGAGGCATCACACTTCCTCATTTCAAGGTATGCTATGAAGCCATAGTCATCAAAACAGTATGGTACTGGCAGAAAAAAAAAAAAAAAGAGAAATAAGCCAATGGAACAGAACTGGGAGCTCAGAAACAAACACAAGTACATAAGGTCAACAGGCATGAGGTGATATCTTACTGTGGTTTTAACTTGCATTTCATTACATCCCTAGTACTTATTTATCTTATACCTATAAGTTTATAACTTTTGAACACCTTCCTCCAATTTCCCCTCCCCCACTGCCTCTGGTAACCTCAAGTCTGACCTTTATTTCTGTGAATTCGGTGTTGTGTTTTTTAATTCCATATATAAGTGAGATCATACAGTATTTGTTCTTCTCTGACTTATTTCACTGAGCATAATGCCTTCAAGGTCTGGCCATGTTGTCGCAAATGGTAGTTGACAAGGGAGCAAAGAATACTCAGTGGGAAAAGACAATTATTTTCAATAAATGGTACTGGGATAATTAAATATTCACATGTAGAAAAATGAAACTGGACCCGTATCTTACACCACTCACAAAAATTAACTCAAAATGAATAAAATGCTTAAATATGAGACTTAAAACTATGAAACTCCTAGAAGAAAAAAGAAACAAAGTTCCTTGATATGGGTTTTGGTAATGATTTTTTGGATTTGACATCTAAAGCATAAGCAACAAAATAAAAAACAAGTGGGACTCGGGGCGCTTGGGTGGCTCAGTCAGTTGGGCCTCCGAATCTTCATTTCAGCTCAGGTCATGATCTCAGGGTCATGAGATCAAGCCCTGCATCAGCTCATGCTCAGCAGAGAGTCTTCTTGAGATTCTCTCTCTCCCTCTGCCCCCCACTCAAACCCTCTGCCCCCCACTCAAATAAGTAAGTAAATCTTAAAAAAAAAACAAGTGGGACTAGATCAAGCTAAAAAGCTTCTGCACAGCAAAGAAAAAAAAAAAACCATCAACAAAGTGAAAAAAAAAAAAAAACATGGAGTGGGAGAAATATTTGCAAGCCAGATATCTGATAAGAAGTTAATATCCAAAATACATACAAAACTCATACAACTCAATAGCAAAAATACAAATAACACAAATAAAACATGGGCAAAGGACTTGAATAGATATTTCTCTAAAGAAAATATATAAAAGGCCAACAGGTATATGAACAGATACCCAACATCACTAGTCATTAGGGAAATGCAAGTTAAAACCACAGTAAGATATCACCTCATGCCTGTTAGAATGTCCATCATCAAAAAGGCAAGAGAAAGCAAATGCCAGTACAGATGTGGAGAAAAGGGAACCCTTGTGCACCGATGGTGGGATTGTAAATTAATACATAGCCACTATGGAAAACAGTATTGAGGACCCTCAAAAAATCAAAAATAGAACTACCAAATGACCCAGCAATTCTACTTCTGGGAATATATCCAAAGGTAATGAAAACTAACTTGAAAAGATCCCTGCACCCCCATGTTCACAGCAGCATTATTTACAATAGTCAAGATATGGAAATAACCTAAGTGTCCATCGATGAATAAATAGATGAAGAAGTTGTTTTATACACACACACACAATGGAATATTATTCAGCCATTAAAAAAAAAAAAAAAAAAAGAAAAACCCCCCCTTTTGTGAAAACATGGCCAGACCTTGAAGGCATTATGCTCAGTGAAATAAGTCAGAGAAGAACAAATACTGTATGATCTCACTTACATATGGAATTAAAAAACACAACACCGAATTCACAGAAATAAAGGTCAGACTTGAGGTTACCAGAGGTAGCGGGGGAGGGGAAATTGGAGGAAGGTGTTCAAAAGGTATAAACTTCTACATATAAGATAAATAAGTACTAGGCATGTAATGTACAATATGATAACTATAGGTAACACTGCTGTAGGATATATAGGAAAGTTAAGAGAGTAAATCCTATGAGTTCTCATCACAAGAAGAAAAATTTTTTTTTCTTTCTTTTCTTTTTATTGTATCTATATAGAAGATGGATGCTAGCTGAACCTATTGTGGTACTCATTTCAAAATATATGTAAATCAAACCATCATGCTGTATGCCTTAAACTTATACAGTGACGGATGTCAATTACTTTTCATTAAAACTGGAAAATTAAAAAAGAAAAAAAAATGAGAAGGAACACTTCACTCTGCCTCTACCATCAGACTCCCAGCAGCAAAAACCAGGAACAATCCCAAACTTATCTGTCAAAAAAAAAAAAAAAATTAACACTGTCAGAAACATAACATCGTACTCTGTCAGGCAGTCATACCTCTTCAACCTGTGCAATTGATTTCCACCTTCCTTTCCCTGCCCTGTTCTCAGTTCCTCCCTCCCCAGCTTCCTGCTGGTCTTTCAAATACTCTGAGACACCTCTTTCTCCATTTACACCCTTTTATCAAAGGAAACTGGCACACTCTTCATCCCGGTCTGCTCAATAGTGTGTCTACTTGATAACAAACATTTTGTTTGAGGTTAAAGTAAAAAGAGGTGTGGGCAATCGTGTCTTAATTCACACACATATGTGTGCACACACACACATTATGCATAATTTTGGTGAGGGAAATGCTTTGGTGGACACTACTTCAGTTAGGGCCAGAGGTCACCCTGGCAACTGTTTTTGCAGATGGTTATAAGCTTAGAAAAGATCATAGAATATTCAAAGGAAATCCCTAGAAAGCCTCCAAATACAGAGCCCTCAAAATGAAAATAGAAAAAGTTTTTTTTTTTTAAAGATTTTATTTATTTATTTGACAGAGAGAGACACAGCGAGAGAGGGAACACAAGCAGGGGGAATGGGAGAGGGAGAAGCAGGCTTCCCGGGGAGCAGGGAGCCCGATGCGGGGCTCGATCCCAGGACTCTGGGATCATGACCTGAGCCGAAGGCAGACGCTTAACGACTGAGCCACCCAGGCGCCCCAAAAATAGAAAAAGTTCTTACCAGCTGTGTGACCTTGCAGAAATCACTGAACCTTGCCTCAATTTCCTAATCAATAAAATGGAAATAACATCTGTCCTATCTTACAGAATTATTTTTAGGATCAAATAAAATAATATATGTGTAGGTACTTTCTAAGACTGTATTACTAGACAAATGACAGATCTTCTGATCCTCAGGTCATAAAGTTGATCTACCTTGCATATTTATTTCTATTTCCAACTAAATTCCCATTGAACATTATGAAGAGTTTTCTTTCTGGAGTTCCCTACTAGGACATTTTAGCTCATTCTCTTCCTATCTGTTCTACCAGAAGAAGAAATAATGCAGCGAACTTTCTTGGTTTTTGCCTGAGAGATAAAAACTATATATGGACCCAACTTTTCTAATTGCTGATTCAATAGGAATAGAAGGAGCCCAACCTCCTGCAGCAGACACCTTAGCTGGAGTGTGTGTCTCTGTGTGTGTGTGTGTGTGTGTGTGTATAAAAGAGACAGAGAAAACTCAGCTTAAAGAGAGTTGAAATGACCTTATACCATCTGAAATTATGTGAAAATCAAAATTTGAGACATTTTAAAAGCCTTTATAAACTAGTTTTCCTTCACCCCATTTCCTTCCTTTGTTATGACTGAGCTGTCACAGAATCTCTTTTCTTAAAAAAAGAAAAAAAGGGAGAGAGGGAGGGAAAGGAAGAAAAAAAAACCCTTATCCCAGGGTTAAGTAAAGCACATTAACATGCATAATTCAGAGCTGTCAGTTGGAAATGAGCCATTCAAAGACTAGTGTAGTATGTGAATAGAAAAACAGGGTTAAAGGATGGGGACAGCTTGACTAGGGCTTTCTAAGATTCAGAATAACAAGAGAGATTTCCACTCAGGACTGCCTTTGGACCCTGACCATGGGCCCACTCTACCATTCCTTACAGCCGTGCTGTTCAATAGGATAGACACATGTAGCTACTTAAATTTCAGTTAACAAAAATAAAATTTTAAAAATTTAGTTCCTTGTTCACAGTAGCCACATTTCAGGTGCTCAATAGGCAAATGTGGCTAGTGGCTACCATATCAGACAGCACAGATATATAGATTTCCATCATCACATAAAGTTCTGTTGGGCAGTGCTGCCTTAGAGCAAGACGGTTGGCCTGTGACTTAGGACTCTCCAGTTCTGAAATGTGAGGCACTTGGTGACCTAAGGAAATATAAGGAGTACACTTACCTCTATCATATCATGTTAACACATTGTATTGCCTATTTGTCACCACCACTAGGCTGGAAACTCCTTAAGGGTAAGGACAACATCTTTAGTGTCCAAATCCTCAGTTCCTGTCACTGTTCCTGGCACACAGCAGGTGCTCACCCACTGTTTGTTAATTGAATAACAGCAGATGTTAGACATGTCTATGAGATAGGAAGAGCTCACTTGTCCCTTTGATAGATTGAATCAGAAATGTAAGATTGGCAAAGCTCTTTTTAAAAAGGCTCCTGTACTTTCTAGACTTGTATTTGTTCCAACATTTCTCAAGAATTTAGACAGTAGGGAGAACTGGCTTAAGTAAAAATCTAACTTTCTGTCTTCCCATCTTTCTATTCCCAGCTCTTTCATGCCTCCAAAGTATGACTTATAAACCTAAAGATTTAGAATCCATGTTTATTAATATGAAGACACTGGTACGTAATATACATTGTATCAAACATGATGCAACCCACACCTTTAAAGGCGATGTTTATAATCTAACAGAATGAGAAACACCTGTAGAGCTGTGTATCTCAATGGTTCCATTTAAAACGTTATTTTCTTAAATAGTACCTTGTATTGGTGTGGCAACTGTTTTTCACAGAGCCCTCACCTATGACCTTTTCCAACAACCACAACAGACTTCATAAGTATATAAGCAAAGTATCATTTCCCCTTTTTAACAGATGGAAAAACTGAGGCACAGAGAGATTTTGAATTCAAGATCAAATAGCCTAGGATTGGCAGAGTCAGTGCAAGAAACTAAGACTCCTGCTTCTTGGACCAGGGGACCTGCCATCCAGTCTAACTTCAGAGGCTGTAGGAAATGGAAGCCCAGCTGGCTGACTTACTGCTTTTGCTTTCAATCTATATAGTCCCTTCTGAGATTTATCCTTCATAAATTCAAAAAAATCCTTTTATGCAATATTAATTACTTCTTCAGAACATGATAGAGCCTTCAATTGCTTTACTGCAAAATGGTCATTTGCAAAGGTCCTTCACATCATTAGTGCAGTCTGACAATGCTATGCTGTCCACTGTAGGCTTTGAAAAATTTCCTTTTGAACTCATGACCATCACAAAACCATATACCCATAGAACATTTAAAAAAAGATATTTGGGACTCTCTCTCCCCACACACACACACTATTCTGAAGACCAGGAAATAAGCCCAGGGAACCTCACAACTACCTCCAAGCAACACAGCTGGTTAATAGAAACACAGGCGTGTTTCTGTGTTTCTGTTGAGACTAACTTGGGGGCAGGCCATTGGGAATTACAGATAGAAAAGAAATGCAATTTTATTGCTTTGAATTTCATAGAGTAATAAGTAGACTATCTTCCAACAACCAAGACAGGTCTCATCTTTTTCCACTTGCCCAGTTCCTCCTTCCTGTTATTTCTCCTAAGAAGTCCCCAAAGAGTAAAACTAAATGTTTTATGTTCTGTGAACTAGATCTCTCATGGGAAGAAAAAGTGAAACTTAGTGCAAATGATGTTTGTAAATCATTTCTTACCAATATCCTATCATTAAGAAAAATAACTGCTCCTCAGGATACCGTAGAAAGAGAATGTATGATCCGCCCAAGGAAACTGACTCTCTTTAGCTGAGTGATCCAGAGAAAGTCGAATGATAAAGCTCTGTGAAATATGGCCTCATTCTAGCAAATGACTTGCTTTGTTGCCACTTAAATTGCTCATCTATAATTGCTAGAGATAAACTGCAATCAAAATACAGTATCTTCTATTAGTCTTGCCCACTGGAGATTGTTTGATCATAGGGAAATTATCTAAAAGGTAAATTTGCTCATTTTTCTGCCTCAGTGGAAATTGGCATTAGACCACTGAGTGGGGGCTAGAATGATGGCCAGTATTCCTTCCTTCTGAGAGAGCTTTTCTCTTCTCTAAATAGAACTGAGGAACTAAATCTAAACTCCTGCCTCTATCACTAACAGCATCTAAATAGGAAAGAAGGAATCTGCTCTGCCCACTTCCTCAAAGCATCGTTCTCAAGTTTACTTGCTTTTTCGTGTTGGAGTCATACCTTTGTAGTTCAAACATCACTAATTCATATTTGGTGATCATTCAGATAGAGCTAGGCTGCTGTATCTATTTTTTTTAAAGTTTGTTGAGCAAATTATGGTGTAAGCAAGATTACAAGGGAAGTGTTTAAACTACTCAAGAGCATAAATTGTTTTTAAGCACTTTAGAAGCAATTTACAAACAATAAATATGTTAATTGCACATTATTCTTATTTATTCATTAAAGCAGGACCAAGGACGTCTACTTGGCAAAACTTCCTGGCAAGAGCTTTGTTAGTCTACTTATTACTCTATGAAATTCAAAGCGATAAAATTGCATTTCTTTTCTATCTATAATTCCCAATGGCCTGCCCCCAAGTTAGTCTCAATCAAATTTGACCGTACTCTATAAGGGCTGAGTAAAATGACAAAGCCATCAGTCCCGGGTCAAAAGGCATAAAAGTCACAGAAAACCCTGCACTGTGTTTAAGACCTTTCCTTGCACAAACCGTAGGCAACCAGTAGTGGAAACCAGTAGATGGAAGCAATGAGAAGGGGTAGAATAAAAAGCGAAAAGAGATCATCCAGAGCCCTCCCCACAATTGAAAAGATTTGCCTCATGCTCCCACAACTGCCTGATGCAAAACAAATGGCAGCTAGTACAGCTCAGGGCCGAAATAATTTAATTCAATTCAATTCAACAAATACTGTTAAGACTATGTGCCAGGCCCTAGGGTAGATACTAGGGATATGGAGATGAATTAGATTTCTAGTCCTGCCCTCAAGGAGCTCACAGTTCTAGTGTTGGGGACCAGTAAGTCAAGACACAATTATAATGTGGATAATGTATATACATGTGGAGCACAGAGGAGAGAGCAACCTAGAAGGCCCCTCTGGATAACACCATCAGAACTGCCTTCACACACGAGATCTAAGCAGAGGATGGAAGCGGGAAAAACTTTGGGGGGGAAAGTTTGCTTCTCTCTAGCTCTAATTCTTGATTTTGCAAGTTATGTATGAGTGTCAGGGGAGAGAGAGAGAGAGCATAAGCCATACTTAATAAAATCAAGCAACATCCCTACAGCCACAAATCCAGCTGGATTTGGGTTGGCTCTTCTGTAAAGTTTAGAAGAGTTACATTCAGTACAAGTGCTAGAAAAATCAATGTCCGGATGGGTAGCTAATTAAGCCACAGAGACTGATTTTTGAGCCCGTAAAGGTTCTCTCCAGTGGTCAGATGTTCAGGACTTCCAAATTCCTTTTGCAGCCTTTGCATAAAGATGAATCCTGAGCAAGTCAACCCTAGCTTGGATAGCCTCTTAAAACGTCCCCTACTCCACTTGTCAGAGGTAGAAAAGGAAGATTCAGCTCTTTCGGGCAGCAGCCCGTAGGTGGAGACCTTCATTTTTCTCAGCACATCAGACCCACTCACTCTCAGTGTGAGATTACCATAAAATTTACGCGCTTGGGAGGGAGCAAAGCAAGCACTTTTTCTCTTCTTATGGAGTCAGAAGATGTGGATTTTATGCTTCTTCCATTTTTCTTCTGATCACCTGACACCGTGCCTTTTCTCCAGAAGCTGAAATTTTGTGGGCAGCCCTCCTGCCTTCCATGTGCTGCTGAGTCCTAGTCCCTCCCCATCACTTACCAGCTAACTGCAAGCCATCCCTGGAAGCCTGACCCCATCCAGAGCCCAAGGTGAGGAAAGGTCACAAGAAGAAACAAGGAAAATCTTGACTTGTTCAGAAACACCATCTCTGCTCTGAGAACAATGTTTCTGTGTCTTCTCTTCCTGCATAACAGGGCATGGATGACTCTGAAGCCAGCCTGTCTACTACAGGACTTGAGCCAACAATGTACACATCGTGTTTCTGTGTAAACAAAGATGACTTTTATCTCTTGCCTCACAAAGTTTTCCTCGCTGTGCTTTAAAATATAAATGAATAAGGCATGAGAAGATAGAGAATAAATAAAGGTATGAACAACCTCTCCCTGTGTTCTAAAAATAATGAGGATACAATGGCAGTCAACCATTTCATAAAATTTGCCTTTTGAAATTTTATTTTCCTAATATTTCTTCTGTCATTTGGGCTTATTATTACTGGAAGTGCTTTTTTGGGAAAGGAGTCCATAATACCAGAAAAATCTCAAAATTCCCTACTACATGTTCATCTTTTCAATATTCCTAGGAGGAAAACAAGCCACATCCAAGGTTTTTCGAAGATATTAACCCCTTCCTAACTCCACTAAAAGCACACTGCTATAAAGCTGCAAAGGGGGTCAAGAAGATGGAAGACAGCATACTAGTCATTTGTCCATCCTTTCTACAGCTCGGCCTCTGGCAGTGGTGATTATCTATTCATTAATGATGAGAAGATTAAATACAGAGCATTCTAGAACGAGAAGAGAAATGTCCCTGATGACCCAATGATCCATCAGGTTTTGGCCTTATACCTGAGAACTGATTTTCCATGCTGTGTATGTGAAAGCTCTTGTGCTGGGCAAATAATTAGCTGGTCCTGGGTTCCAACAGGGTACAGGCACACCTCTTTTTATTGTGCTTCCCTTTATTGCCCTTCACAGCCATTGCAGTTTTTACAAATTGAAGGTTTGTGGCAAACCTGCATCAAGCTGGTCTATCAGTGTCATTTTTCCAATAGCATTTGGTCACTGAATGTCTCTGTATCACATGTTGATTAATTCTCAGTTTCTCAAACTTTTTCATTATTATTGTATTTGTTATGGTTGTCCAGTGATCTCTGATATTACTACTGTAATTGTCTGGGGACACCATGAACTGCACCCATATAAGATAGCAAACTTAACTGATAAATGTGTGTGTTCTGACGTCTCCACCAACCTGCCATTTCCCCATATCTCTCCCTCTCCTCAGGCTTCCCTATTTCCTGAGACACAACAATACTGAAATTAGGCCAATTAATAACCCTACAATGGCCTTTAAGTGTTCAAGTGAAAGGAAGAGTCACACGTCTCTCACTTCAAATCAAAACCTAGAAATGATTACGCTTCATGAGGAAGACATATAGAAATCTGAGATAGGCTGAAAGCTAAGCCTCTTGTGTCATTTAGCCAAGGAAACTGAAAGTGCTACTCCAGTGAACACACAAATAATAAGAAAGTAGAAGAGCCTTATTGTTGATATGGAGAAAGTTTTAGTGATCTGGATAGCTCAATCCAGCCACAACATTTCCTTAAGCCAAAGCCTAATCCAATGCAAGGCCCTAAGTTTCTTCAATTCTATGAAGACTGAGAGGTGAGGAAGCTACAGAAGAAAGTTTGAGGTTTAAGGAAAGAAGCTATCTCCTTGACATAAATGTGCAAGGTGAAGCAGCAAGTGCTGATGTAGAAGCTGCAGCAAGTTCTCCAGAAGATCTAGCTAAGATCATTAATGAAGATGGCTACACTAAACAAAAGATTTTCAGTGTAGATGAAACAGCCTTCTATTAGAAGATGCCATCTAGGACTTTCATAGCTAGAGAGGAGAAGTCAATGTCTGGCTTCAAAGCTTCAAGCCTAGGCTGACTCACTTGTTAGGGACCAGTACAGCTGGTGACTTTAAGTTTAAGCCAATGCTCATGTACCATTCTGAAAATCCTAGGGCCCTTATGAAATATGCTAAATCTTCTCTGTCTGTA
This sequence comes from Mirounga leonina, assembly GCF_011800145.1. Lineage (NCBI taxonomy): Eukaryota > Metazoa > Chordata > Mammalia > Carnivora > Phocidae > Mirounga > Mirounga leonina. Next base: position 2,902,813 of record NW_023270121.1, on the reverse strand, counting down.
CTCTATCAATGGAACAACAAAGCTTGGATGACAGCACACCTGCTTACACTATGGTTTACTGGGTATCTGGAACCTATTGTTGAGACCTACTGCTCAGAAAAAAAAGATTCCTTCCAAAATATTACTGTTCATTGACAATGCACCTGGTCATCCAAAAGCTCTGATGGAGATACATAATGAGATTCATGAGGTTTTCATGCCTGCTAACACAACATCCATTCTGCAGCCCACGGATCAAGAATTCATTTCAGCTTTCAAGTCCTATTATTTAAGAAATATATTTTGTAAGGTTCTAGCTGCCAAGATAATGATTCCTCTGATGGATCCAGGTGATGTAAATTGAAAATCTTCTGGAAAGGATTCACTATTCTTGATGCCATTAAGAACATTCATGATTCGGGGCACCTGGGTGGCTCAGATAGTTAAGTGTCTGCCTTCGGCTCAGGTCATGATCCCAGAGTTCTGGGATCGAGTCCCGCATCGGGCTCCCTGCTCCTTGGGAGCCTGCTTCTCCCTCTGCCTCTCTCTCTGTCTCTCATGAATAAATAAATAAAATCTAAAAAAAAAAAAAGAACATTCATGATTCATGGGAAGAGATCAAAATATCAACATTAACAGGAGTTTGGAAGAAGTTGATTCCAGCCCTCATGGATGACTTTGAGGGGTTCAAGACTTCAGTGAAGGAAGTAACGGCAGATGTGGTGGAAAGAGCAAGAGAACTAGAATTAGAGGTAGAGCCTGAAAATGGGACTGAAATGCTGCAATCTCATGATAAAACTTGCTTTTAATGGATTAGGAGAGTTGCCTCCTATGGATAAGAAAAGAAAGTGGTTTCTTGAGATGGAATCTACTCCTGGTAAAGACGCTGTGAAGGTTGTTGAAAAGACAACAAAGGATTTAGAATATGACACAAATTTAGTTGATAAAGCAGCAGCAGAGTTTGAGAGAAGTGATCCAATTTTGAAAGAGTTTCTACTATGGGTAAAATGCTATCAAACAGCATTACATGCTACAAAGAAATCATTTGTGAAAGGACGAATCAATTGATGTGGCAAACTTCATTGTTGTCTTGTTTTAAGAAATTGCCACCGCACCCTAACCTTCAGCAATCACCACCCTGATCAGTCAGCAGCCATCAATATGGAGGCAAGACCCTCCACCAGCAAAAAATTTATGACTCACTGAAAGGTCAGATGGTGGTTAGCATTTTTTAGCAATAAAGTATTTTTAATTGAGGTATGTACATTTTTATACATAACACTATTACACACTTCATAGATTACAGTATAATGAAAAACATAACATGCACTAGGAAAACAAAAAATTCATTTGACTCACTTTACTGTGATATTTACTTTATTTTGATGGTCTGGAACATAACCTGCAATACCTCCGAGGTATGCCTACATAGTTTTACTCAAACTAACTCACAATCCAAACATTAAAAAGAAGAATGTTTTATGCTTTTGTGACATTTTAGTTTTAGTCTCTTCATTTCAACACATTTGCCCAGTGCAGCCCAATGATAATGTTGGCTTCATGCAGCCGAGTTTTGCCTCCAACAGAATTAAGCAATACAAATATTTTTCCAAAAGTGACATGGTCTCCAGGCCCTTTACCAGTTTCTTAACCTTCTTTGAAGCTTACTCAAGTCTGTCAGTGTGCTACTTGAAATAAGGCATTCAGAATTGAATTTAACACTCCAGATGTATCCGAGCCGCAGAGAGTTCTGAGGGGTTAATTCATCCCATAATCAGGGAACTATACTTCATTAATGAGGCCTAAGATTATATTTGTTTTAGCAGTTCATTTAACTTCAACTTTCTTCCCTCATTACATTTATATCCTTCCCAAAGATTCCTTCCATTTGGCATTACCAGCCCCGCTTCAGATTGGCACTGGGTTGGAACTTCCAAAAAGACCACCAGATAGGCAAGCAGAGCCACTGAAGGAAGAGTAGATCAAAACAGTAACAGGCCTCCAAAACAAAAGAAACTCCACCTAAAAGGAAAGCGAACAGGACAAGCTAACAGCGTTACCCAGATACAGAGGACAACTGGGGACTGCTAGAGATCCTGGTATGGAGAAGAATATCACAGCTGCACCTATTGCACTCTTTGTTTGTAAACAACTAATTATTCCTGCTCACCAAAGTAACACCATATCATACATAAAGGCAGAAATCAGCATAAATAACCAAACTATCATCTACTTGAAGAATAAACTGAAAGGAAAAAAAAGGTTAAGCTAAACTGTATTCCACAGATGTCAATTTGAAAGTCATGCCTTCTTGGAGGCACTTTCCCCTTACCTAATTGTTTGCTCTTCTAGCCCTCCCCCCACCAACCTCTGTGCACTATTAGGAGTTTGGTAAATATAGTCAATTATTCTAAAGATGCCAAAACTCTCATTTCAACTTGTTTCCCAGTTAATGTACCATAGCAGAGAATGAATCGCTATTACGAGAAACTAAAAATAAAAATGTTTCAGAGTCTGTAATTGGCTTGTCTTGTTGGACTTTTAGGGAGCCAAAGTACCAGTTCCAGGCTATTAGCCCTTGGTTTACAGGAGAATAATATAATATATTCCCTCATTAAAATACTTTGCTCTCCATGGTTTAAAAATAAAAAGGATGCATTTTATCCTACAATCTTTCATTTTAGGGGGTTTTGAAGCTTTGGAGGCACAATGAAAGGAGAAGAACAAACAAACAGGCACTCTGCTCTAAAAATCAGCCATTATCTTCATTAATGCTTTCCCTCCTTTTAAGTCAGTTTTCTAGTGCACAATTCACCACACCAGTCATTTATTTGTTTTCCAGAAAAATAGAACCATATATGTCTGTGTGTTTAAAATCAAATGCCAATAATTAGCTGGGCTGGAGGCTAAAGGTATCTATATGCAATTATGGCAATCAGACATTTGAAATCACAAATTCGTGGATCCCTAGACACAACATCAACCAAATTAGACTTGTTTTGTAATCATGTTGTCATGGTCCTTCCCAGTATAATCCAATGAGACTAAATTTTGTCCAGGGTTCGGGGTGCCTGGGTGGCTCAGTCGGTTAAGCATCTGCCTTTGGCTCAGGTCATGATCCCAGGGTCCTGAGATTGAGCCCCTATGGGCCTCCCTGCTCAGCAGAAAGCCTGCTTCTCCCTCTTCCTCTGCTGTTCCCCCTGCTTGTGTGCTCTCTCTTTCTCTCTCTGTCAAATAAAGAAATAAAATCTTAAAAAAATATTAAAAAAAATAAATTTTGTTCAGGGGTCTCTCTGTGACTTTTATCCTACTAGGATTAGTATGTGTATACTGTCCTCCATACATGGTACATTACATGTTAGTACCTTATACTGCTTTTCATCACACTTACCATGATTGTAAGTCATTTTCTGTGTAATATATTTTTTTCCTGTCTGTCCCCTGCACTATACTCTGGGCTCCATAAGAATAGGAGCAATGTGTGTTTTGTTCTTAAATGTGTATCCTGTGCCTGGTATGATACAAAGGTAGGTAGGGTAGGCACTAATGAATGAATGAACTATCAGCCTGGCTGGAGAAGAGTCTGTGTGTGAAGTGATAAGGAATATAATTAGATCCCACTGAAGCCTTACCTAACCATCCTACTTAAACTTGCAAGATTTCTCCCATACTGACAACCCCCCTTTTCTGCCTTATTTTTCTCCACAGCACTTATCTTCCAGAATACCATGTTTCACTAATTTTTTCATTATTTATCTCCCCCTACTAGAATGTTAATTCTGTGATGTTAGAAATTTCTGTCTGTCTTGTTCACTGCTCTTCCTGAAACCATGAAAACAATCCCTGACACGAAGTGGGTATTCAGTAACTATTTGTTGAATGAATGAATGTTTTTTTTTTATGGACTAGGCAAAGCTACACAAAAAAATTAAATACCACAAGTGCAATACTCATCCTAAATTGTATAAGGGCACACCAGAAAAAAATGGGCCTAGAATAGCCCTAAGATGTCAGGACTTGGTCCTGTTTTACTAGGACAGGGATACCCAGAGGACCCCGACCACCTCCACCTCCCATGTGTCCTGTGTAGCCTCCAAGCATCATCAAGCCACTTCAGACAACACAAAGCCTTTCTTCCCTAACAGGGCAACTTCATGTAAAACAGAGAAGGAAGCTGCCTTTTCCTGATCATGACACTCCACTGTGATATGGAAAGAAAGATCTATGGACATTTCTAAGGTGTTAGCCTATGGCCCTCTACTAAAAGCTTTTTTACCAGAATTGTCCCCAAACTTAAATTTTATGGGTCAGCCAGAATGCTAGCCCCTGACAGAATTCTCAGTTGTCAAAGAGGCAGAGAAGCAAGAAAGAATGGGCATTTCTAGTCAATGGGCCTTTGGGGTGTGAACAAGGTATCTGGAATTTGTAAAGTACTAGAAGCCTATCACTCTTCTGGGAAACTCTGTGGTAGATGATATAGAAGAAAGACTCTGGATCAGAGAGACTTAGGTTCATATCCGGATTCTATGTGACCTCGGGAAAATTACTTATATACTTTATATACTTTATATACTTTAGTCTCTTCATCTATAGAACTAGGATAATACTGTTTTCCATTCTCATGGAGCTGTTGTGAGGATTAAGTTAGCTAATATAAGAAAAGCATTGAGCCCAGGAACTGACATAGATTCGGTGTCCAACTAACATCCTCAGTCCCCTTCCCTCCTTGTATCACTTCCCCTGTTTTATGGAAGAAACGGAAAAATGGATTTGCTATTCAAAACCATTGTGAAAAGGCTTGAATTCTTTGTGTGAACAATGGTATCCTCTGAAAGGATGATCTCATTGAAGAAAACCAGTTTCATTTTTAACCTCTCCCTTTCTCTGCACTATAATAAAGAAAACATCTTAATACGCTGCAATGCACAGAGAAGAAACTTGGACTTTTAACCTTTACTCTTTTTTTAGGGAAGAGAAAGACAAAGAGCTCTTCAAAGCTAGCCCTTTTTTCTTTCTTTGGAAAAAAAAGCAAAAACAACACCACCGGGCAATGTTAGATGGTCCCCAAGGCATTAAAAAAAAAAAAAAAAAAAAAAAAAAGGTCCTCCAACAGAATAAAAACTTGGAAAACCTCAGAGGAGCAGAAACCCGGGTGAGGAAAACTCACAACTTCCTTGTGAGGGAAAAATAAGAAAAGGAAACCAATACAATGAGCAGGCTAGAGAGCAAGGCAAGAAAGTTGTAGATGAGCAAAAACAAAGCAGGACTCTGCCAAAAGTCAAAGCCGGGGGGATGGTCCCTCGGGAGCTCTCATAGGTGACTAAAAAGAAAGCAGCAGCCTTAGGAAACTATTTAGTTCCTCTTCTTAACTACGTTTTTTTTTCAGTGTGGCTTGTGCTTGCTGACTCTGAAACCCTCAAAAGTAGGTGAAGACCCCATAAAAGTAAGGGTTTCTCTAGGGGAGCCACCTTTGAAGGCTGGGTAGCTTTCACTGATTTAAAAAGTAGCCTTCTTAGAAGAGGGAGGCAAACTTTTTTTTTAAACTTTACCTCTCCCCTTTTGATAATGCTTCGGCAATACCTTGGGGAAAGGGGGCCAAATAACAGTTATTAATTACCCTAATTAACCTAATTCGTAAGACATATTTGTATAGCTGTCATGACAACTGCTTTGACTAACTTGCCAAGAATAGCTTAGCTGTCCATTCAAATAAATCCCTGATAATTACCAGTCTAGTTTACTGGGCCTCTGTGATAATAATAATTAGTGCTACTGTGCAAAAGGTCGCACTAAACAATTTATGAATGATGCAGTTTGCATGGTGATTATGTGAGTCACAGGCAATGTACAGAATGTTCACCATTATGCTATTAATGTGAAAGAGGGTAGCTAGATTTGAGGCAGTGACTGACTCTATAGTCTTTATAGCTACAAATGAGCAACAGGGGAAAGTGGAAGCTGTACTATGAAATAAGACATGTAAGGAATAATAGGGTTCATTGTAATTGACTATTTCTCTGAAACCATAATCCATAAGTTATGACCACAAGTCTTAGATTCAAAAGAACATGAAATATGGAATAGTTGAGTTATGAAAGTACTATACTCTGGTAGGAGTGTTTGTGAGGGTAGGAGGACGCTGCATTACACATAGTAGGGGAGAGTGTTAGGGAATAATAAGTCTGTATCCAGATGTGTATGTTAAGCCCCATGCAATAAGGACAAGCCTCAGAAAAGACAAGAGTCTGGCAACTGGTGATGACCTTGGGCAAGTAAGTAGGCGGGGCATTTCAGTTGAAAGATCAATGTTTCATTATTCTAATGCAGCAGTGTTATGGTCCATACGTTGGAATAGTAACACACTTTTGAAAAATGAGTTCTTTTTTTTTTTTAAAGATTTTGTGTATTTATTCATGAGAGACAGAGAGAGAGAGAGAGAGGCAGAGGGAGAAGGAGGCTCCCAAGGAGCAGGGAGCCCGATGCAGGACTCGATCCCAGGACCCTGGGATCATGACCTGAGCCGAAGGCAGACGCTTAACCATCTGAGCCACCCAGGCGCCCGAAAAATGAGTTCTGAATGTTGCTCCACAGTTCCATTCCAGTAAAATCTCTTTACACAATTAGAATAGGAAATACAGATATCATTACTCTGGATTTTAGAAACACTATATATTTGACTAGTTAGAAAAGACTGAGTAAACTGCAAAAGCATTGGTCCTGTCACTTCTTTCTATTTTGCCTTAATTTTGGTTCTCGCCCTTCCAGGGATTTAAAGAAAACGGCACAATATTTTGGTGTTGGAGAAAAAAAAGACCTTAGGGGCGCCTGAGTGGCTCAGTCATTAAGCGTCTGCCTTCGACTCGGGTCATGATCCCAGGGTCCTGGGATCGAGACCTGCGTTGGGCTCCCTGCTCAGCGGGAAGCCTGCCTCTCCCTTTCCCACTCCCCCTGCTTGTGTTCCCTCCCTCGCGGTCTCTCTCTGTCAAATAAATAAATTAAAATCTTAAAAAAAAAAAAAAGAAAAAAGAAAAAAAGACCTTAAACCAAATTCTTGGTGTGTATTTAATTCCTACATCAAATAACTTCACTTATTATCTAGGCCTTTTTTCTAAAGTACATTTCTTTTGAGATGACTATTTGTCACTCCAAGCTTCAGACTTTGCTATAAGTACTGTTCACAGCCAATTAGAAATTTGGCATTAATGAAGTGCTCTGGTTGAGCTGGCAGGAAGAGATACAAAACATGTCTCTTTGTTGCCAATAAACTTGGATTTTTTTTTTTATGACAGCAAATACAGAGAAGTTTCACTTACGGTGAGCAATTACTGAGATGCTACAATATAGCACCTGGAACACCGCCTGGCACATGCTAAGTGTTCAAGGAATGAGAAGCTATGTGAAGAAGAAATTAGGCAATATTTACATTGGTGTGAGACATAAGATTGTGATTCTGCCACCAACTTGAGATTCTTGAGCATTGAGATCACAATTGGTAATGCCCCTTCTGTTGCTTGTGGGAAGCCATGACTCACACCCCTTTGCATTAATTTGGGTTCCTGCCTCTCCAGGGATGAGTAAAATTGCACAATATTTTGGTGTCATAAGAAAAAAAAAAGAGTTAGACCCTAGTCTGTGTGTAACGTCCATGCATGTTACAGAATAGTCTACATATGAATTTGTATTACTTTATCCATGCCTGATGGGTATCTCTTAGAATCACATGATTTCTAATATCCTGCTAGGTACATATGAAAGCAGGACTAAGTGTGTTAAAAGACACCACAGTTTTATCACAATTCTTCCAATACCTGCAGTGGAACCTGGCAAAATGTCCACTTTCCACACAATTGTCCTTCCTAATGTGTTTTTTTCATTGCTGAACAGGGTGGTGATAATAATGGCTGGTTATAAGTAACCAACTTAGAAGTGGTTATCACCAACTTATACTTACAACCAACTTAAACCTATAACCAAGTACTTATAACCAACTTACAAGTGATTATAAGTAACAAGTTGCCTTCTAAAGTGCTTTAAATATGCCAAATAATGAAACTGTTACTAGGAAGGTAGTATAACCAACACTTAGCCTTCATGCACACAGTTCCTCTTAGACACTGCCCTTCCCTATCCCCACCCCAATAGACGGTAAAATCCTCGAGGGCGAGGATTATCCCCCACTCAGTTCTGTAAACCCTGCAGTATCGGGCGCCTGGGTGGCTCAGTTGGTTAAGCGACTGCCTTCGGCTCAGGTCATGATCCTGGAGTCCCTGGATCGAGTCCCGCATTGGGCTCCCTGCTCAGCAGGGAGTCTGCTTCTCCCTCTGACCCTCTCCCCTCTCATGTGCTCTCTCTCATTCTCTCTCTCTCAAATAAATAAATAAAATCTTTAAAAAAAAAAGCAGAATGGAACCGAACCCGTGAGCAGAAATGGCTGTCTAAGGCACTGAAGTGTGGAGAGCTGTACCTTAGAAAATGTGCAGAAGAAGTGAATCTGCAAGTGTGCAATTAACAACCCAGTGACTGCTGATGAGAAAGGGAATTCAATACTACGCAGCACCAAACCCAACTTAACAAGCAGCAACCCATGTAAGGGAACCAAATACTCTACACATTGTGGAGAAGAAAATCCTGCTAGGCAGTGAGGTGTAAGGGAATCTAATCTGCTATGAATGGAAAGCAGCCTAATAGGGTTTGATGTGATTGGAAATCCAATGTACTGGAGTAGAAGGAAACCCGATACAAAATAGTAGGGAAGAGGGAATAAGCACTGGTGATTAACCAGACTGGTCACTGGAAGTTTCCTTTGTTCCAAAGACACAAAACCAAAGCCAGATAAGCATTCAGCCCAGGACTGCAAGTCTATTGAGAAAGGGCAGGAATGACCTTGGCTATACAAACACTTTTTTTACGTTGTTCATTTGTACCACACAAACCAAGGAGTAGCCTGGGCCTGACCCCCAGTCTTGCTCCCATCGTACAGAAGCCGTCCAAGAGAGAGCAAGCTGGAGTGCCACTTGCTTCATCAGAAATAATTACTGTGTTAAATGTCCTTTGTGTTTGGAGTATTTGCACTTTGCTGGCATGGAAAGTAAGAACACTGCTACTGGGTTCACCAGTTAACATGCAATCTACCCACGTGGATCTCTGAAGCAGGGGGGCTACCCTGAGCCCCAAGGGGAAAAGCTGGAAAGCATTTTATTGGGAAATCATTCTGCTTTCTAAATAACCTGTTCTTCAGTACAGCTCTTTTCCAAACTTGCTAACAGTAAGGAAATTTACATGAAAAATGGCCTTTCGGAGCCATCACTATTATTTATGAGGAGCTTTAATCGTGCCTGATGCTTTACAACAGGCAGAATATGCTAAACCTTGCCTGTTCCTCATGTGTAGTTATCATGATGAGGCTAGTTGGTTATAAAGGGCCCTGCATCTATATTAACATGCTAGCAGGATAACTACCAGCAGCAGCCAAGCAATTCTTTGTGGCACCAGAATTATTTGAGCAAACCAGAACAAAAGTCAGGTTAAGACATTAGAAGGAGATTGGCACTAGGGGCAGACAAATGTGAAGTGCGTGGGCCTTTGTCAGAAGACCATGCTAAACCGTACACCTCCTCACTCCCTGCAGCTGGGTCCTGGTTGTCTTTTCTGATTATGTCACTGACACAAACAAGTCTCCACTTTCATCAGCGCTGCCATGCCAAGACATCTTTGGAAGAGCTTAAACTAGATCACGCCTGCCTCTCACACATCAGGCACAGAACTGTCACAGACATAGGCGGATTGCTTGGTATGGCCGGCGATGTGGGAGGCAGGCAGGCCGCAGCTGGATTCTCTGACCTTGGGCAGAGTGAACAGAGCACACAGTTAAGAGGAGACAATCCTCTTTGGACTTTAGCAAGGAGCAAATTCAATAAAGAAGTCAGATTGGGGAAGAAGATGAATCTCCCCCTGGCCACATCATCCTCATTATTAGGACATGTCAAGAAGCAGGGCAGCTTCTATGAGGACAACAGCCCAGGGAAAGCAAAAAAGAGGAGCCCAGACTGTCTACCTTGCTATTGGCAAAATGAGTCCTTCCCGAACCAGTCCTGCAGGACACTAGCAACTCTGTGATCTATCACAGTCTCTCTCTCTCTCTCTCTCACACACACACACACACACACATACACCTTCCTCCCAGATCTCAGGAACACAATCCATTTCTCTTTTTCATCTAGACAGTAGTTTTTGCCCACCTTTTAAAAATCGGCGGGGAATGGTTGCCCTTGATAGAAATATTACAAAGAGAAAAGGCCAAGATGCATCTCTGTCTCTGAGGAATGTAAAGATGAAAAGAGAAAGACAATGAAATTTCTGTGGCCAGAGGAATAAAGGCTGGATTTTGGTGCATTCGTGCGCCCTCTGGTGACTATCAGGCAGAACTTCACAGAAAAAAATGGAGCAGAAAGGGAAGGGGGGGGAAAGCAGCAGAGACTGGAAGCAGGAAATAGGGAAGGAACGAGTCCTTTCTTCTGTCGGGCCTGCTGTCTGTTTATTCAGAGGGATGAGGGACAGGAAAACCTCTTGGTCTTCTTCTCTATCAAAAGCAGACAAGAAAGAAGAAAAAATCATAAATCTCTACTTGAAACCACTGACTCCACACCTTGAACGTGACTAGTTACGCCCTGCATGCGCCACAAACACCATCTTACAGAGCTCATCTCACACCACCACTATCACGTGTGGGCGCTGCATGGCCGCCAAAGGCCCTTGAGCAGGGACCGAAAGAATGGACTTGAGCCACAAACCATCCATCTGAAGCTGGCCGCAGGCTGCTTCTTTCTTTCCTTTGAAATCAGTTCTTTCCATGGCTGCTTTTCTGAAATGAATTTGCTTTCCGCAGGATTCACAGCAGACTCCGTGCGTTAGCACCGCTACCCTCCTGCCTCAGCCCCTTCCACTTTTCTAACCAATGGCTAGGTTCAGGACTTCAGCACTCAGATTCAAACCACCTGGGGGACGGAGGAAGGTCTTCCTGAGACTGGGCCAATGGTTTATTTTTTTTTTCAAGATTTTATTTATTTATTTGAGAGAGAAGGAGAGACAATGAAAGAGTACAAGCCGGGAGGAGAGGGAGAAGCGGGCTCCCGGGGATCATGACACCAGCCAAAGGCAGACTCTTAACCGACTGCGCCACCCAGGCGCCCCTGGGCCAATGGCTTAATTTCAAGATCCATACCTCACCAGCTACAACATGGGAGGTTTTTCCACTTGCCCACCTGCCCTGATTCCACTGGTCCTCTCACTATGGCTACACTAAAGCTCTTTCCCACTGCAGGGTCTTCACACATGCTACTCCTCAGCTCTGAGCCATCACCCCACCCCACAGCTTTTTGCATCACTAACTCTTGCTCACCCTTCAAGTGTCAACTCAAATATGACTTCCATAATCCCCTAGACAGATCAAGTTCCCCCGTTTGTCTCTTGTATAATGATACGATCATTTCTTTCACAAGACTATAATTTTATATTAGGGTTTTGTCTTCCCTGTGTCAGTTTTGTTTACCACTATTTAACCTGTATCTAGAGCAATACCAAGAAGACACCGGGTAGAAAAAGTATATAATGAAATAAGTGAATATCCATACCAAAACAAGTTCAACTATTCAACAAAAGGATTCGCTAATATTGGCAGATGCCTTAAGAAAGCATTTTAGAACACATCTCCCAAAGTCTCTGTTCTTCGGTTTTTATTCCTCCCAAACACCCAGATATACTTAGTTACTTAAGAAACACTGGCAAAAATCTTATGCCAGAGCCTGCTTTCTGCTTCAATCACCTTTAATTCTGTTTTCAAATTCCAAATCAAAGCCTTGTTCCCTGCTACAACTTACACAGCAAGTGCTTATGCTATGTTTATTTAATTTTGCAAACCAAGGAGTTGATAAAACATTATATTGATAACACAATTTCATTGTAATCTGCGAACGGGCCACCACCTGATACTGAACCAATTAATATTGAACTCTATTTATTCTCATTTGATCTAATAGTCACATATGGTATTTACAAAGTCCATTATTCAGCAATAAAAGGGCCCAGAATTACTTGATCCATGTCTGACCTTTCAGAGTCTAAGCAATCTTTTTTTCTCACTTTGAAATATTATCTATAAGGCCTTTTACCAAACTGCACTCTGCGTGCAATATATAAGGTCCATGGCCAAAGATAAATGTTATTTTAAAATTCTTCTTCCTACTAATAGGTGAGTAAACATGACCTACTACCTAGTCTACAAATGTTTAACATTGGTAGGGAAATGCCAAAAGGTCTTAGCTTAGCGGAATTTCACATATCTGAATTAAAGATGGGTTAATGCAATCCACCAACAGAGACATTTTTAAAGTCTTCTGTATGGCATACAGCTACCATCACAAAAGACAGCAAAATCTGACAAATTGGAACTGGCTAAGACCAGTGAGTGATATGCATCCAAGCTTCTTGTGGTCATTGAAAATAGATTTTTTTTTTTCCTGCTGCTCGGTGATAGAGAAATTAAATTTCATTTGGAGTTAACACTGATTTGATTTCATGTGGAGGTAAATTTTCTCCCCTTGGTTCTTTACTTGCACCAAGAGAAACTATATCCCATGGAAGGTTTTAGGTAGACTGTCAAGGTTACAGGGCTCAACGTATTATGATACACTTCTCTCTGCTACATTGTTATCAACCACTGAATTACCTTCACCCTGAACAAGAAAGCAAGAACAAAGCAGGGAATCTGTTTCATGCAGGGAACCCTTCTAAAATTACTTTCAAAGGAACTGTCCACCTGAAATGAATCATTAAATAAGCTTTGTATTTTGCACATTTCACAATGGTTAGGATGATGTAATATGGGCAATTACACACAAGCAACTAGAAACCTGTCGTCCAAAATAGCTACAGCGCAGCTGAGGTTTACTCTGGGTCTGTGGTTTATAGCAGAGCAACAACCTTTCCTACGCACAAAAACACAAAAGCTGCTACAAATTCAAAGGAAACCCTGAGCTGTATTTGGATATCATTTTAATTGTACACGCATGGATTACAACTTTATAAGCTAAAAGCAGGAGGGAGGATCAGCTTGTACTTAAATGAACACAGAGTGATTGGTACTCAACTGCTAACTCTATAGGGAACAATATCTAGTCATTTAAAAAAACAAACCTGATTAGGAAATAGTGGCACCCAGCTCCCTATTATTTTGTTGGCAGCAATGATTCACTTACAGTGAGACCACATTTGCCAGGGTTCACACATTTCATTCAAGTTAAATATTATAACAGAGAATCCAGTTTTTGTTTTCCCTTCCCACCTCCCACTGGCCTCCTGGCAATTCCCTAAAACCCCCAAAAGTATAAATTGGCCCCCAAGTGGCAAAAGTGGAATTGGATCCTTTGCCCTAGGCCACTATACTCCATCCCAAAATTGAAAAAAAGAGGGTAAAATATCCCTAGGTAAGAGACACCAAGAACTGGTTTCCTGGGTGGAAGGAAGGCATGTCTGGGACAGAGCACAGTCCTGGGAACCTGAGCTCCAAAGTTCCTCACCATGCACTGGCTATTTAAAATTCATTTGTAAGTCACTTGCATGAAAGAAAGAAGAAAAAGCAGTGGCCCTGAAACAGAGCCCAGGTCCGTGGAAGCAGCAGGTCACAGGAGAAGAAAGGCTTGGGCAGTATTTATTAAAGTGCAGGTCACAACCCTAAGCCAGTGGTCCATGAAATTGCCATCTCCAGAGCTTCCTAGCTAATGGAGATGCCCAGCACAGAGTCACAAAGGAGAAAGGTTGAAGAATGCCACATTAAGGCCTAAATTGATATCCACTGACTCTAGAAAGAAAATGCAAAGGGATAACATCAGAGAAGGGCTTTTTGCTCTCCTGCCAGCACACCTAGCTAACTCTGATTCATGTAGGACCTCCTCCAACTTCACAACTGAACTACAGATGAGTATCATAGTAAAGAACAATGAGAAACCTTGAAGGAACCATTAAGGAAAAGAATAAATATTGTCATGTAAAAGGGACTTCAGATAACTAAAAGCAAAAAAAGTATGCTGGGGTGGGATTTATTTGTAATAATTAAATAGAAACAAAATGAAGTTTTCCTGAATTTCAAAATTGGATTGTATTGCCCTCTACAGTACATTGTTAAGGGAGATGAGAATCTGATTGCCTCCTTTCAGATTGAGAGTACAAATTCTATGTCTTCTTTGGCATAAAGAGATGATAATAATAACAGCTACCTAATATTTATTGAAGGCTTATTTTGTGTCAGGTGCTTTAATACTCACACTGAATCTTCACAAACATCTATGAGGTAGGTACTGTTATTCTCATTTTTAAATGAGGAAGCTGAGGCACAGAGAATAAACTTCCCTAAAGTCACTCGGCTAAAGACTAGTGTACTTAGAATTCTAAAAGACAGTCTGCATGCAGAATCTAAGCCCTTACCACAATGTCCTTTCTATGCTCAGTTGTAGAAGTCCACGTCCTGCCTTTTTTTTTTTTTTTTTTTTTTTTTTTGCCCAACGACGCAAGTGAAAACCACATCTAAGAAAACAAGAAGAGCTACTTTCAAAATATAGCTGCAAATGTTAAGAGCTCTCCTACATATTCTACCAGCATTATCCGGTTAGAAAATGTAATGGAAAAAAAGAGCCCAGTCAAAATAACAGCAAAACTATGAAATAGCTGAAAATAAGGTTAACAAGAACTGTAAGGAGAACTATAGAAATTTACTGATGACATTGGAATGAAACGTGACTAAATGGAAAGATGTCATGTTCCTAGATAAAAAGGCTAAATTTTACATGCATGTCAATCCTTCCTAAATTTATCAGTTTGACATATCTCCATTCAAAATCCCAACATTTTTGGGGGGCGCTTGGCTTGCTCAGTCAGTTAAGCATCTGACTCTTGATCTTAACTCAGGTCTTGATTTCAGGGTTCTGAGTTCAAGCTCTGCATTGGGCTCCATGCTGGGTGTGGAGCCTACTTAAAAAAAAAAAAAAATCCCAACATGTTTAAAACTTAACACGATTCTGAAGTTTATCTAAAAGAATACAGAAAAAGACAAAGACAAAGAATAAGGAGAAACTGACCCTACCACCTTTCAAATCTATCATAAACCATCAAAGATTAAATCAGTGTGATATTGGTACAAAAGTAGACAAACAGATCAGTAGGAAAAAATAAATAGCTCAGCCATCAAAAAGAATGAAATCTTGTCATTTGCAACAACGTGGGTAGAACTAGAGGATATTATGCTAAGAGAAATAAGTCAGTCAGAGAAAAACAAATACCATGTGATTTCACTCATATGAGGAATTTAAGAAGCAAAACAGATGAGCATAGGGGAAGGGAAGGAAAAATAAAATAAGATAAAAACGAGAGGGAGGAAAACCATAGAGATTCTTAACTATAGGAAACAAACTGAGGGTTGTTGGAGGGGAGGTGGTGGGGGGATGGGGTAACTGGGTGATGGGCATTAAGGAGGCCCTGGATGGAATGAGCACTGGGTATTATATGCAACTGATGAATCACTACATTCCACTCCTAAAACTAATAATACACTATATATTAACTAAATAGAATTTAAATAAAAAATTAAAAAGAGTAACTCGGAAAAGAGTGTATCCTAGTGCATATAAAAACTTATATATTATGTTTTTAAGAAGCACCAGAGGGGTGCCTGGGTGGCTCAGTCAGTTAAGTTTCTGATTCTTGATCTCAATTCAGGTCTTGATCTCAGAGTCCTGAGTTCAAGCCCCGCACTGGGCTCCGCTGGGCATGGAGCCTACTTAAAAACAAAACAAAACAAAACAACAAAAAATGGGGGCTAGAGCACCTGGGTGGCTTAGTTGGTTAAGCATCTGCCTTTGGCTCAGGTCATGATCCCAGGGTCCTGGGATCGAGCCCTATATGGGGCTCTCTGCTCAGCGGGAGCCTGCTTCTCCCTCTCCCTGCTGCTGCTCCCCCTGCTTGTATTCTCTCTCTTTCTGTCAAATAAATAAAATCTTTAAAATTAAAAAAAAAAAATGAGGGGGCACCTTAGTGGCTCAGTCGGTTAAGCATCTGCCTTCGGCTGAGGTCATGATCCTGGGGTCCTGGGATCAAGCCCCATGTCTGAGTCCGGGCTCAGCATGGAGTCTGCTTGGGATTCTCTCTCTCTCCCTCTCTTTCTGCCCCTCCCCCTACTCATGTGCATGTGTGCACGCTCTCTCTCTCTCTAAATAAATAAATAAATATCTAAAAAAAAAAAAAGAAGCAGCACCAGAAAGCAGTGAAGAGAAATCAACAATAAATGGTAACAACATCAGCCAATTAAACAGCTAGAAAAATATTTTTTTACATTGCCACTTCTAATCATATGCCAAAATAAATTCCTAAGGAATTAAAAACAATAAAAAAATTCATAAGGATAGTGGAAAAAAATGTGATAGGTAAATACATATATATACATATATACAATTTTTAAGTTTTTGTATATAATGATTCCTTGCAAAACACTCTAAGTAAAAAAATAAGCATAAACTGAATTAAAAGTCATACAACACACTGAAAAAAGTCTTTGCAACAAAAGGAGATTATTTTTCAAAAAATACAAGTTTAAACTAAAATTAGATAATCCATTTTCATCTATGGAACTAATAATTCTCCCTCCCACTCCTGTTCCTTATCCTCTCATTTGCCATTTTCCCAACAGGTACACATTCCAATTAATTTCCTGCTTATCCTTTCATACAATTTCATGCATATATAAACCAATAAAATATATATTCTCTTTTATCCCCTTTTTCACCCAAATGATACTATGCCTACATATTTTTCTGAATCTCCCTTTTGTTTAGTTAACAATATAGAGATTCTTCCATATCAATATGTAAAATATTCATTTTTAAAAATATTATATTCATTTTATTTATTTATTTAAGATTTTACTTATTTGCACAAGAGAGACAGAGATAGCGACAGAGAGCAGGAGCAGGGTTAGAGAGGTAGAAGTAGCCTCCCGCTGAGCAGGGAGCCTAACACAGGGCTCAACCCCAGGACCCTGGGATCATGACCTGACCCAAGGCAGATGCTTAACCGACTGAGCCACCCAGGCACCCCTAAAACATTATATTCATTTTTAAAAATGACATACACATGGTTTCCATTTTGCCATATCAAATAATACATCAATGAATAACCCTGTATTTACATCATGCTGTACGTGGTCAAGCATATCTATAGGATGAATACCCTAAAACTGGAATTCTTGGGCCAAAGGGTATATGCATTTGCAGTTTTTAGGGACATTATTTAATTTCCCTCCATGGAAGTAGTACCAATCTATACACCCACGAGCAATATATGAGACTGCCTGGTTCCCTATGACTTCACCAGACTATATTTAAAATTATAATAATGCTTTGTGAGTACAGTGACATCAGCTCTTATACACTGTTGGTAGAACTGTACACTGGTACTTTCTTGGGGAAAATATACATCAGAAGTCTTAAAACATGTAAACTTTCAGATAAAACAATTTCACTTATAGGGGTGTGAAATTACTCTAAGGAAACAATCAGAGATCGCAATGAGATTTATGTATAAGGATATCACAGGATATTATAAAAGGACAGAATTTGAAGAATTAGAATTTAAAAGGTAAATATTAGAGATTGAGTAAAATAAATTTTATCCATGGAACAGAATACAATTCAACCACCAAAAAACAGCTTGCTTAGAAATAGTTTCTAATGATACAGAACAAACTCTTATATAACGTAAAGATGGGAAAAGAAACAGAATTATCCCAACTAAAATGACCCTTAAAGCAGTAAAAATATGAACATTTTTTCATTAATTCAGTAACTTTTATTGGGCATTTATTTTGTGCCAGGCGCATAAAAGAAAGTTAATGGTAGTTGCCCCTAAGCAGTAGAATTATGGATGATTTTCCAACTTCTTCAAATATTTCTGCACTTTTCCATTTTTTCACAATGGAAACAAATTGATTTTATAATAAGTAACCGATAAAAACAATAATAAAAGATAACAGGACCCAACTTACTTTTCCCCCGTAGAGCAACAGGTTTCTTAATAACTGTAAAGTAAAAGTCAGAGAGCATACCGCATTTACACA
This sequence comes from Mirounga leonina, assembly GCF_011800145.1. Taxonomy (NCBI): domain Eukaryota; kingdom Metazoa; phylum Chordata; class Mammalia; order Carnivora; family Phocidae; genus Mirounga; species Mirounga leonina. Next base: position 2,884,677 of record NW_023270121.1, on the reverse strand, counting down.
GTCAGGACATTTACAGATGTGTCTTCAAAGATACCAACCCATTGAGATTATCATTTGTTGCAGGGGGCTTTTGGGTATCTATATCTCCCTAGGTGGCTCAGTCTCCCTCATAATGGCACTAGTAAACAAGAACATCTCAGCCACAACATCAATTTTGTTCTCGGGTCCTAAGCAACAGCAACCATGGAGAGTGGAGGGTAGGGAGAACTCCAAGGTCTTTAGACCCGTTCAGGGCCCATAAGCAAGTTCAGAATCAGACCTTCACATACATCCTATGCAGCAGCATGTGTTTCTCAGAGCCTTCCTCAGAGCCAGTACCAAATCCCATTGACTGTCAGCTGCCAGTAGGATCAGAATTCAATAAACAAAATTCCTTGTTGTTAATCATATCACCTTCTGGAGTTTTATACTCACTTAAGGGGTGATATGAATTTGCATAGTATTACATTTTATTTTTTTCAGCCAGAACACTCTGCTTTATCACACTAACTTCTTTCGAATTCTGGCTTAAAATCAATTAAATATTTTAATTTCCTGGAAATTCTTTTCTAATCCAAACAATGTCATCTGTAAGCTATACATAAAGGGACAATGTGAATCTTTTCTTAAGTTGCTTCATAACCAAGTTTTAAGCAATCTCAGTATTTCTTTATATGAGGACTTTTACATTAAAGAACTAAGAAAAGAGGGAGGTTGGGAAGAACGTAGTGGTGTTCTCCTTAATTTCCCTTACTTCCTTTCTTCCTGTGCTCCCACAAACACACAAAAGCGGCAGATATTTATTTTTATCAAATAGTCCATATTATAACATGAAAAACATATAATTTGAACTGAAACTCATTTAGTTAAATGATTACACATATAAGAAATACAATTCTACCAAAGGCCATAGTCTCCATTTATTTATCCCAGGGACAGACTACAGAATTAGACCGCAGATGTTTTCCCGTAGCAGGCAAACACTTCATCTACAATCAAGATGACATTGTACAGATGACATTCTCTTCTATCAGCTTATGCGGGGGAGGGGAGTATGAAGCATCTGTTTGTTTTTTAATAAGAATTTTCTTTACAATATCTAAATAGTTCTGATATCTACACAGGGCCACTGAATAAACATTTTGTATTTAAGTGCAGTACTGACTATATCAAGTTTATACAGCCATCAATTAAAGAGGTGTCCCAAAGGATGCTGTTTTGTTTTTGTTTTTGTTTTTGTTTTTAGATTTTTTTTTTTTATTCATGAGAGACAGAGCGAGAGAGAAAGGCAGAGGGAGAAGCAGGCTCCCCGCTGAGCAGGGAGCCCGATGCGGGACTCGATCCCAGGACCCTGAGATCATGACCTGAGCCGAAGGCAGACGTTAACCATCTGAGCCACCCAGGCGCCCTGTTTTGTTTTTTTTTTTATTTATGCTGTACAAAGTTAGGCTACTAAATGGGGAGTCAATCAAATAAATGTGCCTTTCATAAAAAGGTTGAATTCAATAAAGCATTAAAAAGCAAAAAAGAAAGAAAGAAAGAAAGATTGAATTCATTCCGTTTTGTTGAAAAAAAATACTGCATTTAACCAAGGCTGGATTTGAAATTTTGAGCCTCTCAGTGACAGCCAACTCATTAACTCCCTCCTTTTTTTGTTCCAAATTGTTGGGGGCTATTGTATGCTTCAGATTCGAGAAGCCCAAATATGAAATCGCATATTGAGGAATATTAAAAAGGTCCTCCCTCAAACTGGCTATTTGGTCCTGAAAAGGACACTGAAAAAATATATTTTGCCAAAAGCGACCCTTAGACAAAGCCTATATCATTTTCATAGTATTAAAAATCTGTACAGATTACAGTTAAATGTTACTATTATAAAATCTCTCATTCTGGGACGCCTGGGTGGCTCAGTTGGTTGAGCGACTGCCTTCGGCTCAGGTCATAATCCTGGAGTCCTGGGATCAAGTCCCGCATCGGGCTCCCTGCTCGGCGGGGAGCCTGCTTCTCCCTCTGACCCTCCCCCATCTCGTGCTCTCTCTCTCTGTCTCATTCTCTCTCTCAAATAAATAAATAAAATCTTTAAAAAAATAAAAAATAAAATAAAATCTCTCATTCTAAAAATAAAATTTGTGAACCAGATGTCTAACACTGGTGAGATGAATCTACTTTCACAAGACTATACATATGGGTAAGAAAAGTGAAGAAGGAAAAAATATTTTTCATAATATTATTTCTCATATTGAAAAGGTAAACTGTAAAGAAAAGGGTTATTTTTTAATGTGAAACTTCATCTGACAGAGACCTCCAAAAAAGGAAAAATAAGAAAAATTTAGAAGGTGTGATCTAATTGAAAATGAAAATAAAGAACATAAATGGTATGTCCTGCCTCAGAATAATTTATAATTTTATGCCACCTCTTTGGTTCTTAATATTTACTGTATAGTATGTAGTTATCTCTTTTAAGTAATTGCTTTTCTGATCTCAAAAATACTGCGTGTTCAAAATAGAAAATTTGGGAAATTAGAAAACTATTTTTCAAAAGTAAAAATTGCCTGATTTCCTGCATCCTGTGATAATTATTAATGCTTTAGTAATTTTCCTTCCAGTATTTTTTCCTATATTTTTAAACAATTGGAATCAATCTATACATGCTGTTTCATTTGTTGATTTTTTTCAATTACTGTATGTTATATAAAGAGTGTTTTCTTGCATCATTAAGTATTCCTCAAAATGTTATTTTAATGTCTTCACAGTATTCTAGCAATGTACGTATCATATTTAGACATTTACATACTGATGATATTGAGGATATTTTCAATATTTTAGTTCTAAAAATTGTACTGAATTTAACGCCCCTGAACATGAATTTCTAGGCAAATTTAAAATAATTTCCTTATGATAACTTCCAGAAGAAGAAACTAGATATTTCAGGGCTTTTAACGTGTATTGACAAATTGCCCCCAAGAAAGATTATGTCAATTTCAATTCTATCAATTATATTCCATGTAGCAGTATATGATAACCATACCCTTGCCAATGCTGAGTATATTTTTTTTTAATTTTTCCTAATTCTCTAAGTAAAAATAAGATATCTTGCACATCAAATTGTTGTCTGTGGTTCCCCCAAGGTAATGGATTAATAAGGAGAGAGTTGGGGAGACTTTAGCTTCTATTTTATAGGCTCCTATATTGTTAGACTTTTTAATAAGTACATATAGTGTTTGTAGTTAAAAGTTAATATTGGCATTCCATTGCTATTGTTAAGTTACTAAGATTGAAATATTTTTGTATCTACTGGTAATTTGTACAGCCTCTTTATGAATTATCAATTTGTGTCTTTTGCATAATTTTTATATTGGGGTATTTGTCTTATTTATTGATCTGTAAGAGCTCTTTATATATTAAAGACATTGCTTAAATGTCCCCTTATCCAAGATGTCTTCCCTAACCTTTCTAGAGAGCCCTCATTCCTGACAGAACATGTAAACTTTATCACTTCCTTATTTTTCTCCATTTCATCACCGAACATATTATATATTTATTTGTTTCTTGTTTGTGTGCATAATGAAGACAGGGACTTTGTTTTGTTCACTCATATCCCCAGCACCTTGAATACTGACTAGTACATAGTAAGCACTATATAAATATTTCTAGAATAAATATAGGTTCTTTGCTATATAAATTTAAAATATTTCCCCAGCTTATAGTTTATTTTTTAACTTAGCTTACTATTTTTTAGACATACAGATATTTCTAAATTTTAATAGAGCTGCTGGTCTTTTTCTTTGTGTTCATTTCTATTGCTTTTATATCTCTGAAGTCCTTTTCAATTGATTTTATTATTTGCATTTTCATCTTAAAATTTTAACTCTTTATATGGAATATACTTGTCATATAATGGGAAATAAAAAGCTATTTTTTTCCAATAATATAATCACATAACACCATTTAGTAAATAATCCTTACTTTCACCATCGTTTGTTTTTTTTTTAATGTATTTAACCTCTCATCTTGTCTCCTCAATAATAACATAAGCTATGAGGGTTGGTACCTTATACTTTCTCTATCCCTCAGAGCTGAGTATGGAGCTGGTCAGTAAAGGATGATCTACAAATAATTGGTAGGTGGATGAATGGGTAAATGTTTTCAAGTCAAAATATTTTTTTGAAAAGAGCCAAACTACTAAACAGAAAGTCCATTCACTAAAGTCTGAAGGCAAATCATCATATCCACAGGGTCAGGATTCACCTAGAATAAATGAATACCCTGTAAAATCAGGGCATAACAACCACTGTAGAAACTCACAAGTAACAAAACTTACATACAAAAGGAATTTTATAGGCTTCGTCCCTGCCTTCAAGGAGCCCCTGAAAAATATTCTTTAAGGGGCTTAAAAGTAAAACAGAGCTTCCCAAGGGCTCCCTAACTGACCTCCTCTGCCCCTGAAATAGCAGTTTACTCCGTGCAAGAAATAGATTGCTTTGTTACAGACAGTGCCCCAAATCCTGCTGAATGCCATCCACCAGTCTCCAACATGCATTGAGTTTAATGGTTTAGTAATTCTGGAATCAAATCTACTTTAAAAGAAAATCTACCTCGCTTTTGGCATGCAAGCAAAACCCCCACGTGCCCCACATATATTTATTCTATAGGGCTCAGTGAGCCTCCCATGGTCTGAAATTAAAAATAACGACAACAAAAATACATGTTTTTACTGAATTCTGGCTCTTTGCTAATTATCTATAGCAAACAGCAAAATGAGCAAAGCCATGGTGAACTAACTGCCCCTCATGCCAACAAACACCACAAAGAGAATGACAATCAGTGAAATATATTGTTAAGAATGAAGAGTAGCTAAAATATTTATCTCGTGCAAGGTATTAAAATGAGAAAACATTCAAAGTGGAAGCTTCAAGCAATTGCATTAGAAGTTGCATAATTTGGTTAGACTGACCTTAGAATGGAATAAAAAGCTGCTTATTTCCATAATGTTGGTCTTCCACAGTATGAAAGGTTAGATAATTTATCATGATATACAAAACAGTTCTCAAGAATACCAAACTTAAAAAGGAGATCTCGGTGACTTCCAGCTCTGTGAAATTTTAGGTAGCATGATAATCAACATAATTTATATTTAAGTGAATCTGTGTTCTTCTGAAAAGTCAAGTTTCCCTGGCAAGAGGAGTGTATCTGCTACACATCCCTAGAACAAGTATGGACCAACTGAAGCAAGGTTAGTATACTCATTGCTACCTTTATGACAGAACTTACATTGGACAGGAAAACCTATTTGAATGGGGAGGCTACTGAGTTTTGACATGCAACCTACATTGGACACAGAATATGTTGCCCTCATTTAAAAGCTAAAGGCTTGAACCTATTGCCTCACCTGTCATAGATAAGTCCCTTACCCTCAATACCACCTACAGGGCAGCTGTTGTGATCACATGGACTCAAACCTTAATGCACTCAACTATAGGAAGCCCTTCAAACCAATGCTATAAAATTCACAGAATTACAATCGGAGCTGCAAAAGAACTTGGAGATAACCTGACCCAATCTCCTCACATAATTGTTCCAGGGTTGATGCAGTTCGGCATCTGTTTGGATTTTTCAGAATTCTCGATGTCTTGGAGTGGTTTCCTTAGTAATAATAGATTTCAATGAACTGAAGTTCTTCTTTTATGAGGTTTTTAATTCTGTTTCATCTGTTTTGCTAGTGAAATCCTCCCCTATCCCAGAATTACACTTCCAGATTGTTATCTTTGGGAATACAGTGACTTGGGGTGGCTCACACATTAGAGATAACTGTCCTGATGGAGCTTGCTAGGCTCAGAGGAGAGCAAGGTAATGCAAATGTCACACATTCTTTGACTCCCATACCTCCAAATATGGCACTGTGCCCAGCCACAAACCTTTGCAGTTGCGGGTTTTTCTCCACCTTCCATGATCTCTTCTTAAGGACACCAGATGATCAGATGTGTAAAGACTGAATCCCCTGATGCCACTCCAACAATGCCCAGTGCCATGGTATTATGGCTTACTAGTTTTATAAAGTTTTGCTCTATCAGGTCACTCTATAAAGTGTAGTTTGTGCAAAGACGGTTTAACTTTTTTTTTTTCCATTTCAGACATTTCCTTATTGTATTTCTTTCCACAACAAGGCACCTGCCTTTTTCCATCTCTAAAAAAATTACCCAGTAGAGGCAAAATTAAAAGAGTGACCTGGAGGTATAAGGACATACACCCCAGTAGCAAGCTCACAAGCCATACAGAAAACTGGTGTTTCTTATGTAGCATTTGAGATTGTTTCTAAAGAGCCATAACTATCATAAATTGTCTTACAATTTTAAAAAATCAGGCAGTGGTGGAGCAAGATGGTGGAGGAGTAGGAGACCTGGATTTTGTCTGGTCTCAGGAATTCAGCTGGATAGGGATCAAAACATTCTGAACACTACAAACTCAACAGGAGATCGAAGAAAAGAATAGCAACAACTCTCTGAAAAGAAAAGCGACCACTTTCTGGAAGGTAGGACGTGAAGAGAAGTGAATCCGAGGCGATATTCGAGAGGATAGATGGCGGGGGAGGGGGCCTTGGTTGGCCGATTCTCACAAGTGATAGAGGCATAGAGCACAAAATCGGAACTTTTAGAAGTCGGCTCTGCTGAGGGACGCCACCCCGGTGGCTAAGTGGGGGGTGGAAACCTCGCGGGACAATGTGGTCTCAGGACCCTCGAGGTCACAGAAAGACCGGGGGTGCCTGAGTGCGGCACAGCTCCCAGGTATCAGAGCAGGGAAGCCAGCTGCAGAGACGGAGCCGAGGCACGGGCTCTCAGCTTGCGGTTGCCATAAACCGTGATCCGCGGCACAGTTGGGCCACTGCTCCTCCAGCAGGGACCCAACAAGCGGCAGATACGGGGAGACTCCCCTTCTTCCCCCGGAAGGAGAGGTGCGGGAGTGCACCACAGGGATCTGCTGGGTTTGGAGACTCCACACCAAGTCAGGTGCCAGAGATAGAAATGCTCGGTCACAGGCTGGGTGAGCACGGAGTGCGGCCGGAGACTGGGGAGACGGGAGTGACTGACTGCTTTTCTCTGGGGGCTCACTGAGGAGCAGGGCCCCGAGTTCTCAGCTCCTCCGGCACCTCCGGGGCAGAGATTGGGAGGCCGACATTTTCACTCTCAGCCTCCAAAGCTATATGGAAATCTTGCAGGGAAAAAAAGCTCCCGAGAGCAAACCCGAGCAGATGACTTAGCCCAGACTGGCAAGAGCGGGGCAATTCCACCTCTGGCAAAGATATCTGGGAACCATGGCAACAGGCCCCTGCCCCAGAAGATCAGTGAGAACAGCCAGCCAAGACCAAGTTTACCGATCAATGAGAACGGCAGAACTCCAGTGCTAGGGGAATACAGCGCGTAGAATCCATGGCTTTTTTACCATGATTCTTTAGTCTTTCAAAGTTAATTTTTTTTAACTGTCTTTTTTTTTTTTGAATTTTTCTTTTTCCCTTTTTCAACCAACATCTTATCAATCCCTTTTTTAAAAAACATTTTTTATTTTTCATTTTTAGAGTCATATTCTATCCCTTCATAGTAGCTACCCTTATTTTTGGCATATAAATATAAGTTGTTCTCTCTTTAAAATTTTGAGATAGTTTCTTCTAACAGATCAAAATATACCCTAAATCTCTAGTGTATGGCTTTGTTCTACTCTCCTGTCTGATCACATTCTCTCCCTTTTTTTTTCTTTTTTTTTAAATCCTCTTTTCTTTTTTCAAACAACTTCTTATCAATTCCTTTTATAAAATGTTTTTTATAATTTTCATCTTTACAGTCATATCCAATCCCTTCATCATATCAACCCTTATTTTTGTACATATATAAGTTTTTCTTTCTTTAAAATTTTGGGAGGCACTATCTTCTAACAGACCAAAATACACCCAAAATCTAGTGCGTGGCACTAATCTATGTACCAGCATGATCATATTTGATCATATTCTGGGGGTTTTTTTGTTCTGTTTTTATCTTTTTCTTTTTCTTTTTTTTTTTGCTTTTTCTTTTTACTTTCTTTTCCTTCCCTTTTCCCCCGGCTTCAGGTCTTTTCTAATTTGTTTAGAGTATATTTTCTGGGGACATTGCTACCCTGTTAGCATTTTGTTCTCTCATTAATCTGTTCTCCTCTGGACAAAATGACAAGACAGAAAAAGTCACCTCAACAAAAAGAACAAGAGGTAGTACCAACTGCCAGGGATCTACTCAATACGGACATTAGTATGATATTGGATCTAGAGTTCAGAATCATCACTTTAAAGATACTAGCTGGGCTTGAAAAAAGCATGGAAGTTATTAGAGAAATGCTTTCTGGAGAAATAAAGGAACTAAAATCTAACCAAGTCAAAATCAAAAAGGCTATTAATGAGGTGCAAACAAAAATGGGGGCGCTAACTGCTAGGATAAATGAGGCAGAAGAATTAGTGATATAGAAGACCAAATGATGGAAAATAAAGAAGCTGAGAAAAAGAGAAATAAACAACTACTGGATCACGAAGGCAGAATTCGAGAGCTAAGCGATACCATAAGATGAAACAATATTAGAATAATTTGGATCCCAGAAGAAGAAGAAAGAGAGAGAGTGGCAGAAGGTATATTGGAGCAAATTATAGCAGAGAACTTCCCTAATTTGGGGAAGGAAACAGCCATCAAAATCAGGAGGCACAGAGAACCCCGCTCAAAATCAAGAAAAATAGGTCAACACCCCGACATCTAATAGTAAATCTTACAAGTCTCAGAGACAAAGAGAAAATCCTGAAAGCAGCTCGGGAGAAGAGATCTGTAACCTACAAGGGTAGAAACATTAGATTGGCAACAGACCTATCCACAGAGACCTGGCAGGCCAGAAAGGACTGGCATGATATATTCAGAGCACTAAATGAGAAAAATATGCAACCAAGAATACTATATCCAGCTAGGCTGTCATTGAAAATAGAAGGAGAGATAAAAAGCTTCCAGGACAAACAAAAACTGAAGGAATTTGCAAACACGAAACCAGCCCTACAAGAAATATTGAAAGGGTCCTCTAAGCAAAGAGAGAGCCTAAAAGCAACATAGACCGGAAAGGAACACAGACAATACACAGTAACAGTCACCTTACAGGCAATACAATGGCACGAAATTCCTATCTTTCAATAGTTACCCTGAATGTAAATGGGCTAAATGCCCCAATCAAAAGACACAGGCTATCAGATTGGACTAAAAAACAAGAACCATCAATATGCTGTCTGCAAGAGACTCATTTTAGACCCAAAGACACCCCCAGATTGAAAGTAAGGGGGTGGAAAATCATTTACCATGCTAATGGACACCAAAAGAATGCTGGGGTGGCAGCCCTTATATCAGACAAATTAGATTTTAAACCAAAGACTGTAATAAGAGATGAGGAAGGACACTATATCCTACTTAAAGGGTCTATCCAACAAGAAGATCTAACAATTGTAAATATCTATGCCCCTAACACGGGAGCAGCCAATTATATAAGGCAATTAATAACAAAAGCAAAGAAACACATTGACAACAATACAATAATAGTGGGGGACTTTAACACCCCCCCTCACTGAAATGGACAGATCATCTAAGCAAAAGATCAACAAGGAAATAAAGACTTGAAATGACACACTGGACCAAATGGACTTCACAGACATATTCAGAACATTCCACCCCAAAGCAACGGAATACACATTCTTCTCTAGTGCCCATGGAACATTCTCCAGAATCGATCACATCCTAGGTCACAAATCCGGTCTCAACCGGTACCAAAAGATTGGGATCATTCCCTGCCTATTTTCAGACCACAATGCTTTGAAACTAGAACTCAATCACAAGAGGGAAGTTGGAAAGAACTCAAATACATGGAGGCTAAAGAGCATCCTATTAAAGAATGAATGGGTCAACCAGGAAATTAAAGAAGAATTAAAAAATTCATGGAAACAAATGAAAATGAAAACACAACTGTTCAAAATCTTTGGGATGCAGCAAAGGCAGTCCTAAGAGGCAAGTATATAGCAATACAAGCCTTTCTCAAGAAACAAGAAAGGTCTCAAGTACACAACCTAACCCTACACCTAAAGGAGCTGGAGAAAGAACAGCAAATAAAGCCTAAACCCAACAGGAGAAGAGAAATAATAAAGATCAGAGCAGAAATCAATGAAATAGAAACTAAAAGAACAGTAGAACAGATCAATGAAACTAGGAGCTGGTTCTTTGAAAGAATTAACAAGATTGATAAACCCCTGGCCAGACTTACCAAAAAGAAGAGAAAAGACCCAAATCAACAAAATCATGAATGAAAGAGGAGAGATCACAACCAACACCAAAGAAATACAAACAATCATAAGAACATATTATGAGCAACTCTATGCCAGCAAATTAGATAATCTGGAAGGATTGCACGCATTCCTAGAGATGTATCAACTACCAAAACTGAACCAGGAAGAAATAGAAAACCTGAACAGACCTATAACCACTAAGGAAATTAAAGCAGTCATCAAAAATCTCCCAAAAAACAAAAGCCCAGGGCCAGATGGCTTCCCAGGGGAATTCTACCAAACATTTAAAGAAGAATTAATACCTATTCTTCTGAAACTGTTCCAAAAAATAGAAATGGAAGGAAAACTTCCAAACTCGTTTTGAGGTCACCATTACCTTGATCCCCAAACCAAAGACCCCATCAAAAAGGAGAATTACCAATATCCTTGATGAACATGGATGCAAAAATTCTCACCAAAATACTAGCCAATAGGATCCAACAGTACATTAAAAGGATTATTCACCACGACCAAGTGGGATTTATCCCTGGGCTGCAAGGTTGGTTCAACATCCGCAAATCAATCAACGTGATACAATACATTAACAAAAGAAAGAACAAGAATCATATGATCCTCTCAATAGATGCAGAAAAAGCATTTGACAAAGTACAGCATCCTTTCTTGATCAAAACTCTTCAGAGTATAGGGATCGAGTGTACATACCTCAAGATCATAAAAGCCATCTATGAAAAACCCACAGCGAATATCATTCTCAATGGGGAAAAACTGAGAGCTTTCCCCCTAAGGTCAGGAACACGGCAGGGATGTCCACTATCACCACTGCTATTCAACATAGTATTAGAAGTCCTAGCCACAGCAATCAGACAACAAAAAGAAATAAAAGGCATCCAAATCGGCAAAGAAGAAGTCAAACTCTCACTCTTTGCAGATGATATGATACTTTATGTGGAAAACCCAAAAGACTCCACCCCAAAACTGCTAGAACTCATACAGGAACTCAGTAAAGTGACAGGATATAAAATCAATGCACAGAAATCAGTGGCATTCCTCTACACCACCAACAAGACAGAAGAAAGAGAAATTAAGGAGTCAATCCCATTTACAATTGCACCCACAACCATAAGATACCTAGGAATAAATCTAACCAAAGAGGCAAAGGATCTGTACTCAGAAAACTATAAAATACTCATGAAAGAAATTGAGGAAGACACAAAGAAATGGAAAAACATTCCATGCTCATGGATTGGAAGAACAAATATTGTGAAGATGTCAATGCTACCTAGAGCAATCTACACATTAAATACAATCCCCATCAAAATACCATCCACTTTTTTCAAAGAAATGGAACAAATAATCCTAAAATTTGTATGGAACCAGAAAAGACCCCAAATAGCCAGAGGAATGTTGAAAAAGAAAAGCAAAGCTGGCGGCATCACAATTCCGGACTTCAAGCTCTATTACAAAGCTGTCATCATCAAGACAGTATGGTGCTGGCATAAAAACAGACACATAGATCAACGGAAGAGAATAGAGAGCCCAGAAATGGACCCTCAACTCTATGGTCAACTAATCTTTGACAAAGCAGGAAAGAATGTCCAATGGGAAAAAGACAGTCTCTTCAACAAATGGTGTTGGGAAAATTGGACAGCCACATGCAGAAGAATGAAACTGGACCATTTCCTTACACCACACACAAAAATAGAGTCAAAATGGTTGAAAGACCTCAGTGTGAGACAGGAGTCCATCAATATCCTAAAGGAGAACACAGGCAGCAACCTCTTCGACCTCAGCCGCAGCAACTTCTTCCTAGACACATCGCCAAAGGCAAGGGAAGCAAGGGCAAAAATGAACTATTGGGACTTCATCAAGATAAAAAGCTTTTGCACAGCAAAAGAAACAGTCAACAAAACCAAAAGACAACTGACAGAATGGGAGAAGATATTTGCAAAGACATATCAGATAAAGGGCTAGTATCCAAAATCTATAAAGAACTTATCAAACTCAACACCCAAAGAACAAATAATCCAATCAAGAAATGGGCAGAAGACATGAACAGACATTTTTCTAAAGAAGACATCCAAATGGCCAACAGACACATGAAAAAGAGCTCAACATCACTTTGGCATCAGGGAAATCCAAATCAAAACCTCAATGAGATACCACCTCACACCAGTCAGAATGGCTAAAATTAACAAGTCAGGAAACGACAGATGTTGGCGGGGATGCGGAGAAAGGGGAACCCTCCTACCCTGTTGGTGGGAATGCAAGTTGGTGCAACCACTCTGGAAAACAGTATGGAGGTTCCTCAAAAAGTTGAAGATAGAGCTACCATATGATCCAGCAATTGCACTACTCGGTATTTACCCCAAAGATACAAATGTAGGGATCCGAAGGGGTACATGCACCCCGATGTTTATAGCAGCAATGTCCACAATAGCCAAACTGTGGAAAGAGCCAAGATGTCCATCAACAGATGAATGGATAAAGAAGATGTGGTATATATATACAATGGAATATTATGCAGCCATCAAAAGGAATGAGATCTTGCCATTTGCAACGACGTGGATGGAACTGAAGGGTGTTATGCTGAGCGAAATAAGTCAATCAGAGAAAGACATGTATCATATGACCTCACTGATAGGAGGAATTCTTAACCTCAGGAAACAAACTGAGGGTTGCTGGAGTGGGGGTTGGGCTGGGAGGGATGGGATGGCTGGGTGATAGACACTGGGGAGGGTATGTGCTCTGGTGAGCACTGTGAATTGTGCAAGACTGTTGAATCTCAGATCTGTACCTCTGAAACAAATAATACATTATATGTTAAGAAAAAAAAAAAGAAGATAGCAGGAGGGGAAGGATGAAGAGGGGGGAATCGGAGGGGGAGACAAACCATGAAAGATGATGGACTCTGAAAAACAAACTGAGGGTTCTAGAGAGTAGGGGGGTGGAAGAATGGGTTAGCCTGGTGATGAGTATTAAAGAGGTCACGTTCTGCATGGAGCACTGGGTGTTATGCACAAACAATGAATCATGGAACACTACATCAAAAACTAATGATGTAATGTATGGTGATTAACATAACAATAAAAAAAATTTTTAAAAATCAGGCAAAGTCCGATAGAAAAGTTATTATTTAATGCTAATGCCATCCTGTTCTCTCCCCTAAGCTCTTAGGAACAAACATTGCCATTAGCATACTCCATCACTTGAGAGTCTGTATTTGAGAAAATGGAAATGCACTAGTTAAAGAAATGACCAGTATGCAAGATCAGAGTCAATGCCAATCTTCAGAATGCAGTGTGCCTGTGTCCTCACCATGGGTCACTGTGCCTGGCAGCACAGAGGAGGAAATCAGTCTTCCAACAAGCCATTCACCATTACCTATAGCCAGATGTCTCTGCTCAGACCTGCATTTTGAGTCCTGGCATCCTTCAAACATGTCAAGTTTCAGATATGAATGCTAGATTACAGACATCTTTAGTTGTAAAAAAAAAAAAAAAAAAAAAAAAGTTGTTTAAAGGTTAAACCAATCGCCCTGAATACAGACTGATTCCTGCTCATACATCTCACTTAGAAAAGATACGGTTTTATAGCTACATACCTGGATAAGATTTCCTCAAGCCAAGTGAATTAAAGGATTAGAGTAGAGTTTGAAACAGAATTATGTCCAAAAGGCACAAAAAGAGAAACTGAGCCTCCGAAAATAATTTCCAAGGAACTGAAATTCCCTACAAAGTTTTCTTAAGCTGGGTTGCATACATAGCAATGATTATTTGGCTGCTTCCTACTCAGAGCTCTCAATTAAAAGTAGCCCCCAGGAGATCTGTTCCTGGGCTATATCAAACTGGGGTGCCCTGGCCTCACATGTGGGGGAATAACACCCTGTTGTGACTAGACTTAGAAGCTTTTCCTCAGGAAGGTAACCAGCAGAGTGTCAACGGCTGGGGAGGGGGACTCTGAGTGCCTAAGCTCATAGACATGTGTATAATCAGGCCAGCCCAGCCCATAAATGCTCCATCACCACAGAGGCAGAATAAGTGGGTGAGAAGCAAATCACTCTCAATCTCTCTCTCTCTCTCTCTCTCTTTCTCTCTCTCTCTCACACACACACACACACATACACACACACACACACTCCCCTAAAAGGAGAGAGTCTGGCCTTTGGATTGAATTTATCTTCCTGCCAGCTTGCACAGAGAATCCATTTTGTTGAGAAGAGCAAACTACACAATCTGAGAAGAGGTGCCCTTCATGCTCTGGAAATCAGATATAGAAATGAAAATAATCCAGAAAGCAGGGACCACCAAGGCCACAGTGCTGGTGGCAGTGAGGGAGAGCAGCTTGCCACGGAAGAGCAGCCAGATGGGGCCCAGTGGGAGAAGCTGAAAACTGGCCACCCTGGCACTCAGAGACTTAATGGAGCATCTGAAGTCTATGCACACCAAGGCAGTGCTTAAGCATCTGACATGAAGAAGGCCTGGTGCTCGTCCATGAGCACTGAGCTCAAGGAGAATGCAGACTTCACATCAAGCTTCCGGTCTGCTTCAATCACAAACGGTCTGCTCAAAACTCAAGATAGCTACCCCAACACCTAACACCTGTCTGTCTGTCCATCTGTCTACCTCTCACTCTCATTTTTTTTCTTCCTGAAAAAACCTCCTTTTTTCTTCCTGAAAAAAACCTTTCTTCTACCTCCCCAAAAGCTGAATTTAAAGGAAGTATAAGAAAGCCCTTTCATTTTCCAAAGTAATTCCCGGGCTCTACTGAATCCGAGAACCGTTTATTGACTTGGGGAGCGTTCAGAACCTGGAGCAGCAAAGTGAGAGCCATCTCTTTCAGGAGTGAGCTCAGGAGGCTAAAGCAAGTAGCACCAAACACATTCCCAAGAGGCTTCAATTTGTCCAGCCACAGGCTTACAAAGAGTGGAGGGAGATGAAGAGGATGGGAAGGGGGTAGCTGTAACCTTTAATTTTTTTAAATAATCAGGAACAAATATGAAATGTAGCATTTGTTAAATGTACCTGTCTTCTCTGGATGCCGTGTATTTTAAATATTACATAATCACATTTTTTAAGTAAGTGAAATTCAACCAGGAAAGCCAAATGGTGAAAACTCAAGAGAATAATGAATTGGCCCACCTTTCAAAGATTTTGTAAATCTCTCCCATGTGAGGAATCTCACTTTTCACTGGAAAAATCCAGACTTAACAAAGGACATTGGTCAGGAGTTGTTTATTCACATTACATGGGGTTCTTTCTTTTATGAACAAATCCACCGCAGGGTTCCTATAAATATGGAATGCCATCACTGTGGTTAATACAGGGGCTAATTTACAAAACACGCACTTGCTGCACAGCTTTTCAGGAACACAACTGACCGTTCAAAGGTATATCCACAGGTCCTCCTGTGACACCCAAACAGGCTTTCTGTTCTGTGACAGAAAGCACTTTGAAGCTGGACCAGAGGAGCTGCTGTCAAGCAAAATGGAGTCGGGTTTGGCCCCAAAATGTTGTGTGCTTAGCTGAGCCATCTGTCCTCGCTGTAACTCCATTTTCATGATTATAGAGTGTAAATACTGGTTCCTTCTCACATCTCTTCCAGGGATGCTGTGGAACTGTGTAGTCCCAGCCAATATTTTTAAGCAAAATGCTGAATGATATAACAAATGAGATTTCTGCATGGGAGCCCAAGTTCCTGAAGCTGGCAGAGCTGTTTCTCCAGGCAGCCTCAGTACCTTCCACAGCATTCCCTGGGGTGACACAGGGAGGCGCTAGCAGCCTGGGTACATCCACTGGAAGCACAGTGACCCTCCCCATGCAGCCCACACAAAAACCACTCGTAACTACACAACAGCCAAAAAGGAAATGTAACTTGAAGAGCATTTCCCTCTACAAACAACTGATCCTCTGGGACTTTCGCTTCAAGCCTCTCAATTGTTCGAAGTAAATGAGGCTCACATTAAAGGCCAGCCAGTCACACATCAAGAAATTAAGCCTCCTCTCAGTAGGGGAAAATGGCCGCTCCTGAGCCAGCCTTCCGCCTCTCACACACAGGCCTCTTGTACAAATGGCTTCATTTACCCACATCTGAGACACTTGATCCAGCCAAGCTTGGTCTCCCCTAAGCCCTGAAAGCTGAGATACACAAGCAGAGGGGTCAATATCTTAAACTCCAAGCAGCTGCCTCAGATCCACTGCAGCTCCGTAATTCAAAGACTCCAGCTTTGCCAGGAGGTGGCTTCATCCTTTTTTTAGCCCTCTAATTCCTAACAAGCAATCCCCCACACCCCTAGCTTCAGCCTCCGGGCACAGAATACCAAAACCACAGCCAAGACAGGGCAAGGATAGGGAAGGAGAGGTCTGCAGCTCCTCCCACCTTGTAAATCTAATCCACAATCAAAGAAAAACCAGGTAGGGCCCCCAGGACCCAAAACAAGTGGTCCTCCCATAAGAGGAATTCCAAAGCCTCAGAGCCCTCTTTGGAAAATGTCCTGCCTCCAGTCCCCTCGGGAGAGAAATCTCAGGATCATTAGCAAGCCCTCTGGCTGAGCTCAACTTTAGTGAAGGTGTATGGGGAGAGAGGTGATCTCTAAGGTAACCAGTTAATTGCCAATAAGGAATGATAATAATAAATTAGCAAATACTAATGTAAACTAACTCAGTTCTGCGGCAGTTGCATGGAGACGAGAGAGGAACGGTTTATTCTGGAACACATCTTGCAAGCAGATCCCCACTGGGAGACGCACTGCCTCTGCTAGATGTGAATGGGCCAATAAGATACAATGTAGGCAATGGGTGGCCCTAGAATGTCTCCTAGTAGAAGTGAAGCCTTTGATTTTTATTTATTTATTTATTTATTTATTTTAAGCCTTTGATTTTTAAAGAAAACCCGAGTGCCGATTCCTGAAAAGATGCAGGCTGCACTGTTTTCCATTGCTTCCTTCCGCAGACTGAGGGTTACTTTTGACCCTTAGGGATAAGACTTAGGTGGTTCCAAGACGCTGTCATAACAAGAAAAAGTAAAATAAAAAACGCTCACTGAACCGTTTGTTGGTTTGTTTTCATTGGAGGTGGTGTCATTTCCTTGCTATCCAAACCAGCTTCATCATCCGTATCAATTTCCTAGTGATTTCTGAATCTGACATCTGATAGGTTTGGGGCTGCTCTTCTAGTTCCTTAACCCAGGGTTTCATTCAAATCCCTGCAAATCCCTAACTTTAAAACTTCTGTTTTAGGGACCAAAGCATGATGAGCTGTTTCTTTCTTCCTATTTTTCTTCAAAGCCTAACTGATGTTTTAGTTTCATTATTTGCACTAAGATGACATGCATTGAGACTTCCTGTAACAGGAAGCATTCAATTTGGTCTGCCACATACATCCTTAGTCTGCAAACTCTTCCACTGCTCAGTGCCATAGCAGAGCACACACATCCTTAGGGGGATGTCTCATATTGAAGATGCTACAGTTTCCTAGTGAAAGGTATAAAAATAGAAAGAACTCAAGATTGAGTTTGAAACCAAAATCTAAATCCCTATGCACATATGACTAGAATTCGGGAAGCTTTTGCCTACTATGACTCCCTCAGAGTGTCAGCTCAGAATCATTCAACATTAGAAAGTTAAAATTTTAAAATGCCTCACCAAATAGACTGGGTGTATGGGCCATTTGACATCTCCTAAAAGCAGGAAGAGGTCTCATCACGTCTCCATTAGCAGTAGAAGAAATGAATTGCATCTTCCTCCAGCAATGATCACGGCTTGGGTGACAAAAAGGGTAATGCAGAGATGCTGATGTACAGAGGAGTAACACTTTCCAGCATCCAGGGGTGCCCAGGAGGCATGCCTCCATTTCATAAGATTGGAAGAAAAAGTATTTGCCATAATAAGGAGACTCTAAAAATGTTGGAATATTTTTACAAAAATCTTAGCAAACTGGCAAGCCTATTATTATTCTCTCTCATCCATTCTCTTTCTTTTTCAATCTCTTTTTCCCTCTTTTCACTCTCCTCCCTCCACACATACATTCACTTATACATATACTAAATCTATGGACTAAATATACCAGGATGCCAAGAAATGCAAATCTCACCCTTCAGTTTAAAATATTTAAGGGATACCTGACATCACTAATTCTACAAAAGTCTCCTGTAAACAGCAAAGACATCCTCCACTTTCCCTCTTCGAATCTGTGTACAAAACCACAAAATCCACGTAGCTGATTTCCTGACCAACATCAGAAGACTGGTAAATAATGATACGCTATTCTAGGCGAGACAGTCTCTGTGATACTAAAGGCTGAGTTCCAATTCCCTAGACTCGTGCTCCATTCCCTTTACCTTACCTACTTAACTGCATTTGCCATCACATTCCCTTTGGTTTCTAAAGCCAACAATGTTCAGATGTGGCTAGGTTTGCACACTGATGCAAAAGTTACCCTTTTGCAGGCAGCACCAAACCTTAAGAGCTCAACAGTAAGTCTACATATAAATGATAGCAGGGTTGCCAAGGAAGAAGCAGAAGGGGAGCGCCGAAGAAGTCTACAAAGTAATGTGGTTAGAAACTCTTTTGTATTGCTTGCAAGGAAATCACTGGGTGATCTTAGCTCCCCAACCAGACTAAACTCTCTGTGGGCAGATGCTGCATCTCATATTTATTTGGGATCCCCATGGTACCTGCCACACAGCTGAGCACATTGGATTCTCTAATAATGCTTACTGATATCTAATGCCATGGTGATAAGGTATGATGGAGTGCTGCAAGGGAAGTTCCAACTCCTTTATAATGCCACTGTAAGCCTTGTAACCGACTCTGCAGCTAAAGAAGGGAGTGGGTTTGTCACAAGGTAGCCCAGCCGAGAAACCTAATGCGCAGTGCTTTGGTCCCAACCTGGAGAGTAATAATGTAACATATGCTCAGAAAAGAATTGCTATCCTGAGTTGAACTGACCTGTTTACTTGTCTGTCTCCTTGTAAACTCCCTAAGGTCAAGGATCAAGTGTTTTATTTTTGGACCCTGGGCAAGTAGTACAGTGTCTAGCACATTCTAAGGGTGAGACAAATGCTATTGGGGTTAATTAATGAACAAATAAAAGAATGGTTTGATGAAATAATGTAAAGAAAAATGTGACATAAGATTTAATACAGAAGTCTCCATAGAATCTCATATTTATCACATCATAGCACTTACCACTCTGTTATAACTTCTTAATAAATGGTGGTTTCTTGGATGGGTTAATTAATTAATAGGAAAATATAAAGAGAAGGTAGGAAATATATCAGGATATTACTATCCTAGGAATGGAGAATATCCTATTGAACGCAGTAGTAGCATAAATCATTCCATACTGCAAATCACCTGTTTGCTTGTCTCCCCTGTTAGAATGTACATTCCTTGAGACGACGGAACATCTTTTTTATTTCTATAACACCAGAGCCTAGAGCAGAAAAAAAGTAGACCCTCAATAAATATTAGCTGAATGTATAAATCAACCATTCTTGCTCTTCTGTAGATTTCACTGTACCTAAGTATTCTACCTAGTCCTCGTTCAGGGGCTTCTGATATGGAAAGGAGAAGTGTCCTTTTCCCCATGCATAACTTTGTGACAGATGCAGGTTAAAATGGCCTGATTTGTGCTCAGTTGTGGGAGGGTCTCTCCTCTTTCTGAATGGGTTTGTCAGTTGAACTCTATAAGACTGCATATTCGAAATACAGACTTAGCCTCACTGTGTCTAGTACACACTACCTTGACCCTTGACTAGCCCTAGACACTACATCTCTGTGATTTTGTTAAATAAGAAGAGCATGTGGGGGTGCCTGGGTGGCTCAGATGGTTAAGCGTCTGCCTTCAGCTCAGGTCATGGTCCCAGGGTCCTGGGATGGAGCCCCACATCGGGCTCCTGACTCAGCGGGGAGCCTGCTTCTCCCTCTCCCTCTGCCTCTCCCCCCGCTCATGCTCTCTCTCTCTATCTCTGTGTCTCAAATGAATAAATAAAATCTTAAAAAAAAAAAAAAAAAGAAGAGCATGTGGCTTTGTGAGTTGGGGAGAGGATCAGAATTCAGACTTCCAATGGCTTTTCTAAATAAATGAAGCAATATTTTATTTCATTCTTCCTATAGGAGAATCAAAAAGAACACCAAGATCTTCAGTAAACCATGTAGACACACACAGTCATAGGTCTCCTGCCCCCTCTAAGTATCTCATAAGCACCAGAGCCCACATTTCTCTAGTGTCTTGAATTGATTACAGAAATAATCACCAAGCCCTCAGATGATTAATCTCCACAAGCAATAGCAGTCAGCACCTGAACCCACAACCGTGCCATCTTTAACCTCCATTGTTTATCATCCAATATGAATACTACAACCACAACACTTTGTAGGTGTTATCTATACAAAACCAACTTTAATACCTCCTTAGTTACAGTGTCTATGGGGTCACACTCAGGTGTGCAGGCCATCATAAATGACTCTCCAATTATTGTCTAGTGAAGAGATCTACAATTCAGGGAACATGTATGTGTCATACCCTTTACATTACACAATGTCATATTATTCCTTGGACCAACCTTGCATGGTAGACGTGCCCATTTTGTAGATGAGGAAACAGAGACTCAGAGGGCTTCCATACCAAGAGGTGTCCCCAGATTCAAAATCATGGTCTACCTGATTGCACCACAGAGCACTATCTCTTCCTCTCCGTTGCTGAATTCTTAGTAGTCCACAAGTAGTCCTCTAAAAAGTCTATGATCTAGTTCCTAGTAGTATATACTGATATCCATAATTATAACTGTGCCTCTGTAGCATGATATTGGATTTTCAATAAATCCTTATTTATAGATTTATAGATTGAAAATATTGGTGCTTTTGTTGCCGGCAGAAGATCATTGGTTTCTCATTAAAAGCACTGCTTCTAGGTCCAATTACTTCTGATGAGAATGATTTTTCAGGAAACTAGGAAAAGCAATTGATCCAAGTAGTCCTAAAACCCTTTGCCCTATGAAATTGATACAAATACTATGAGACTATTTTATATGCATCATAGCCTAGGTGTGTCAGGCTGAATTATTTCCGAGGCAGGAAGGTGTCACTGAAACAGCACTTGCCAGAGAGTTATAGAGCCCTGTGATCTAGTCTCTCCTCTCTCTCTCTCTCTCTCTCTCTCTCTCTCTCTCTACCTCTCCATCTCCCTCTTCCTCTCCCTTCCTATCCCCCTCCTCTCTCTGTGTGTCTCTCTACGCCTTGTTCTGTGAGTCTGAACAACTCCCTTACCATCTCTGGACTCTGTTTCATCTACTGAAGGGCAATCTATCAAGATAACTATTGCAAGGATCAAAGGACACAATGGTTGTGCAGGTGCTTCAAAAAAATGTGGAAGCGCCTTTCAAATATACTGTATTCCTTTCATTAGTGGCCTGGAAGAGGGCATATGTCTCCGAGTGCATCAAATTTCCAACCAAAGAGGGACTTAAGCAATTCATGGAAAAATGAAACCAACCTAAGAACTGTTACTTACAGCCTTCCACCCACCCACCCACCATCATCCATGTTATTATTTGTATTTCAAGAGCCAGCAAACATCAGACCACGTAGTGTTAAAAAAAAAAATGCTTCCATTTGAAAACATTCATACCTGGTAAAGAGAAACAGAGCTACCTCAAATCATAGTTAATTTCTGAAATGTTCATTCTTAGTGACAGTTTCCAATCTCCTTGTTTGTCAAACGTCACCATGAGAACAACCAAGACAAGGCAAAGTGGCTTTTTAAAATTTTTTTGTTTGCCTCCCTTTAACCAGCCCATCCATACTCTTGGCAAAGCACACATATGGCCAAAGAAAAAGCAAAAGGGGGCTTCAGGAAGCTGAATCACTCGCACTGAGAAATTGGCCCCTGAACGTTCTAGAGTTCCCCCATCTTTAACACTACTTGTTGACTCTTTCTCAGCCACTTTAACTGGAATGCTGGTACCACTGGCTGGCAAAACACATACCCCATTTGCAACAGGTGCAGCAAATTCGTATCATGCCAGAACACCGTACAGAGATTTCAAATGCAGACCCCTTGAGCTCCTATGCCCAACATCCACCCCTACAGAAGCCCAATATGTTGGGCTACCCTTTGCCCCAAGAGACTCTGGTAGCAGACCCTGACTAGGCAGAGAAGTTCTCCCCACCCCTGCCAGGGAATTCTCCAGCACAGAGACCTAAGCGGTCTGGTGCGGGGGGGGGGGGGGGGGGGGGGC